>NW_010515537.1:0-55500 GCF_000687285.1 Phaethon lepturus
TGCGGGTGGGAAGCCAGAGCAGCGAGAAGCTTGGACCCGTAGGACAGCACAAGAGCTTACTTGTTAAAAAACACCAAAACCAAACCCACAACTGTAAACCACCTCCATAAACCAGAAAAAGGAATGAAGTGAAGGAGAAGACTACAGCGGAGGTAGAAATTAAATTTACCAAACAGGGAACGAAGTCATGTATCTGCAGAAAACACAAGCCGTCAGCCACGCCTTGCGTTGGGGATTTCCCCTCGCCTCCCCCCGGAACAAGGGGTGCACAGAAGTTACCTGCCGAGGACCGCCAGCCCGCTCACCTGCCCGAGACGCGGGGTCTGTCCGCCCCACCGAGGGGACCCACGCTGCCCCTGCCAGGCTGCTGTGGGGACGGGTCCAGCGTGGCTGTCTCGGCACTGTGCTCGGGTGTCTCCGAATACCCTCATGGCAGTGAGGGAACACAGCGTCCTCTCTGAGCTAGAGTTTGATTTTAGAGTTTTTACAGAAACGAAGATGCCGAGCTGTCTAGAAGCACACGTAGGGCATGCTCGGTCTCAAAAATGCCCTGACCTGCCCTACTTCTTCCCTCTTTCCTCAGACTCCCCAGGAAGTCATTTACTGATGACTCTTTCCAGAACTGCCAGAGGAGAGCAGAGTTAGACACACAAACAAGGATTTGTAGGGCTAGAGCTTTATTTGAGACTGTAGTAGCTGTAGCATAAAGGAAATAAAATGTCTTCAACTTCCCAAGTTCTCTTGCCAGATGGGTCCATAATTAAATCATTTGCACAACAAATGAAACAATTGAAAGCTGCTGGGTTTTTAGGTAACTGCTTATTCTCCTTCACACAAAAAGTTAATCACATGGTTTGGCTAAAACGTTAAATGATACTCCTGTAAAGCTATTCCAGAAATCTAAAGTTAGAGTTGGTCGTTGCAATGCCACAGATGCTGCAGATGGTTATGGGACTCTCTCATATTCTTTTATCATTATTTATTAAAACTTTTTAAAAAATTGCATCAATGATAGAATTTAGCCAAATTCTATATCTATCTATATCTCTATATATATATTCTATATATCTCTGCCTCTACTCAGTTTTGATTCACACTGAGCAGAACCTTATTCTACAAGTAACCAGAATGACTGACTTTTAGAAACTGTATTGGATAATCCTTTTTTCTGTCATGGCAGAAGACTTTAAAACTGCAGTAACAGAAACGTAACTTAAGAATGAACTTTTGCCAGACTTAGTTATGGGGTGGTGAAGAAGCTTTTTTATTGTAGGATAAGAAGTTTTAGATCTTCCACTTCAACATGGTATTTGAATTTATTTGAAAGCATGTGGCTTATTAGCTGCCCTGAGGGCCAGATTTGGTCTTGGTGCCAGTGCAAGGCAATATTCCCATGACAAGGCTGACTGTGTAACTGCAGTAAATGAGCGGGCCTGATGGTGAGGAGTAAGCAGAGAAGCTATGGAGTGGCACAACTGTGGCTTCCATCCCCAGTTCCCTGATGGGACAAAACCTGAACAAGCCCAGGGCCATGACTGACAGTAACAAATGCATCTCCCAGGAAATGAGGGGAAAAACGACGGGTGTTCTCTGATGCACAACTGCTATGCATCGCTGCTTACAACAGCTTGTGCAAATGCAGCCCAGCATGACTAGAAATGTCCAGGTTTTCTCATGGCTTATGTTGGGTTTTAATATCATAACTTGCTTGAGGCAAAGTTCAGCCATCACTCACTTAGCAAACATCTCTCTGACCTATAGGTTTCACCTAAAAACCCTCTTTGACTGGACAGACCTGAACGGGTTATAAAAGGAGGAAGAATTTAGCCTCAGAAAGTGGGACTTCTGAAATCACCGCTGTCACAATTTCAGGATAGTAGAGTCAAATTAAAAACTGTTCAATCTCAAGTAAGTCTGATCTTAAAACACAGAGAACAGTAATGCAAGTAAAACCTGGCACCTACCCACTTCAGCCAAAGTCTTGATACATGATTCCACTGAAGCTTTCTGCGTTGGGTTTGGCCAGGTACAGTTGTAAATTCTAAAAGCAGATTGCAGCAGCTGAATAAAAACAGGCTGATGTGTCTGGAAACAAAAAGATAAACATGGAATTGTATCCTTTAGAATCTCCTCGCAACTGCCCTATGGTTTGACACAATCTAAACCACATGCAAGGGGTTTGTAGCTTGTAGACTCAAGTTACATCCCCATTAAATTATCTTTGCTCTTCAGGACAGGAGGGAAAAGAAATCAAATGCTGCACCCCTAAAAAGGCAAAAACATGCAATTTTCATTCAGATCGCAACTGATATCAAGCAGAGCACAACGATGGAGGAGTATTCCCGCTTCTCAGGTATGTGTCCCTTTTGTCATAGGGCAAAGCATTTTTCTCACGCAAATACAAAGACGGACCTTGATTTTGCAAAGATACCCCCTCCAATGAATTCACATGAGCCAGGAGTAAATCTGACCGTATTGAGCTGTCTGATGGTTCACAGCTGTAAGGGTTTTATTAAAAAAATTAAGAGTAAGTGTTTTAAGGAGGAATTAAACTGCTAGCCAGTGGCATGAGAGGGGACGGAGAGATTAAAGGAGGATGTAAAGATACAGCATTCCTATCTGGCTAGCAGAAGGTATCTTATTAATGGTCTGCATTACATATTTGTCTGGCTCTCTTTTCCTCACCTGGAGGCTGGTGCTGTTATCTGAAAACGGTGAATTGAAGAAGCCACTCACAATGTTCATTACGGGCTCAGTAACATATTTCTCCAGAGATGTGTCTGCATGTTTACGATCTGTGGTTGCGTTACAAACCTACAGGGAAGAAGGAGGAAACAATGAGATTTTAGTTCTTTTAAATAAGCAAGCTCTCTTATTTTGTATTTATTTATAACGCATGTAATATTTGTTCTTAGTACAAAAGCAAATGTTTTTTATACAAAATCTAACAGAGATAATGATCTCGGAGATTGAGCTGTGTTTGTCATAGCTTATCTTTCTTATTGGAGGTCCACATTGCCTTTTGAATCCCCTTCTCTTCTGAACCAGCTCTCTTTCCCACACCACGAAAAAAGATCCCCCTAAATCAGCACATTGCATGCCACTTACACATTTAGACAGATGCAAGAAGAAAATGGGCCTTTCCTCCCATTGTGGGGCTAGGTTGGAAGACGCTTTAGAGACAGATGAGACATAAACACATTAGGTCAGAAAGGCTTCACGGAATGTTTAAACTTCTCTGTACAATCAATCACCACAAATGGGTGGCAAAGGTGAAGCTCATTTGCAGGAAAAATGTTAAAAAAAGAGGGAAAGAAAGGAAATAGCTTAGTCAATACCAACAGCCTTTAGGATTGTAAACTGTAAGACAGACAACATTACTTAGGAAAGCCACATGGGGAAAATACAAAACACAAGCTAAAAACAATGAAAGAAGAGAATGGATGGTACTGGGACAACACAGGAGCGCAGAAGGATGATTAAACGGTGGGAGGATTTGTACAAAAGATTCCTGAAGGCACCCTTTGGTACAACACTAAAAGTTTGTTGATGCATAAAGATGTCATGCTTAAAGAAAGGAAAAAAATTACTGGGGTGGATTGCATCCTTCAGTATTTCTTTTATTTCTTTATTTCTTTTCAACATTTCTGGACATGTATAGAGAATCATTTTGACTTTGTATGTGTCAGTGGTAACAGTACTAAAAGGAGTCTACAGAGAGCCAAACACGGTGAGAAAGGCGAGACACTCATACAACCTTTTCAACAGCCTTTAAATAAGCAGTTCTAGTCATCTTTAACAAGAAATGAAAGGCAAAGCTGTTCTCTCTTTCACCTATGCAAGCCACAGACTACTGCAATGATCTAGGGAGCGTATGCGAGAGCAGAATTTATTTTGTTTATAGACTTTTGGGGTAGCCTTCACGTTACTATCTGAGCATTTAACACACAATCACGTACGTGCGTGGTACACACTTACCATTACATTGCTTTATGGATGGGGAACTCAAGTCCAGAGAAGCTGAGTGAATTGCTTAAGGTCACAGAGAAAAGTTGGTGACAGAAGCAGAAAGATAATCCACAGGGCAAACATTCTCTCTAATTGCACACTGCCACTGTCACACTTGGGACACTACAAGACAGCAATTGCACCAGGAGCATTTTAAGAAGGTTACTGACGTGACATCCAAAAGCAGCCTTGCTCAGGGGAAGATACAGCTCACGGGAACACAAAAGCATTCTGAGTGGAGTCTAACACACAAGCATTGTCATACGGTAAGCAACGGAATAACCAAAGATAACTTGAGACCTACAGGAATGAGGTATCTTGAGGAGCTTTGCTTATCTGTTTTTCTAAAATGTGTCAGATAACTAAGTCATGCCCCCACGTAGTGCATTTTTTATCACCTCAGTAAAGGAAGGATTTTGATCAGAGATGCAACGGTGGCTAAAATGACATACCCTCTTCAGCCCTTCAGTTTTGGGAAAAGTATGACACCACCACCACCACCCCCCCAGTCCTCATGGAAGTAACAGATTCAGCCAATAATCAAAACTTTTTTCAAAAAAAAAAAAAAAAAATCATAGAACTAAAAACCTCTTGAAGTTCTTCTGCCTTTAATTAACATGCATGCCAATTTTGGCTGGAACCAGTAGCTCAGAGGCTCGGCGCTCGTGATCCCAATGGGAAGAGAGAGCGCTGCGCGGTGCTAGCACGGTGAATTCAGAAATGACCAAACCTGAATTCCAAAATGCTTTTAAGCTTTCCCCTTTGCTTGCCTAAAAAGGAGAGCCATATGTGGGGATGCCACTCTGCTCCAACACCAGTCTGAAAAATTCCCAGCACAGAAGGAATTCGGAAATCCTCTCACTTGTTCTTATCCCTCTGCCCTGTGGGGACTGAAAAATGTTTCCCCACGGAAGAAAAAACCTGAAATGCATGAAACGGAGATGAAGATTGAGAAAGCAGTGTTTAAAAACCCCTTAAGAGGCTTTGGGACTGAAACTCACATGAATACTGCTTCAAAAATTCTGCAGAGAAAGCCAGGATGACTTTCCAGCTGTCAGATCCTGGCTCTTTCTTTAATCCTGCTCAGACTACAGCTGCTGACTTGCAGGCTGGGCCACACGCAGGAAGGGGAAGCCTTTCCTTCAGCAGCACCCACTTGGCTTAGCGCAATGCTTCAAGTCATACCCGGGAGAAAGTAGGTTGGCAGGAACTGTAGAAACAGGGTGTCTTTGAAAGCGCGACTGCTTTTGGCAAACTGAATTTATACATGAATCCGCCTCACGCCTGCTTTGCAATGTATCACGTTGTTGAAAGAGAATGACAGTTGGGGACTAAATACTTCCTTCCTGGATCCAGAAACAGATTAAAAAAATAGGTTACTCTTCCCCCCCCCCCCCAAGAGAAAAAAACAAGGTTGTCCCCCCCCCCCCCCCCCCAAAAAAAAAGGAAAGAATCCAACCTGAGGATAACACTTTCCATCTTCCACCTTAGTGCTCCCTAATAACAGACTCCGACTCAAAGCTCACAAACTCACCCACTGACAGGCATTTGTAGCAGCTAAAAGAAAAGCATTTTCCCTTCCCCCATGCAAAGGCATCCCTTTGAGCTCACTGGAACACAGAGGATCAAAGGGCTCTTTTTCTAAATGCTTAATCCAACCTGAGGATAACACTTTCCATCTTCCACCTTAGTGCTCCCTAATAACAGACTCCGACTCAAAGCTCACAAACTCACCCACTGACAGGCATTTGTAGCAGCTAAAAGAAAAGCATTTTCCCTTCCCCCATGCAAAGGCATCCCTTTGAGCTCACTGGAACACAGAGGATCAAAGGGCTCTTTTTCTAAATGCTTTGAAAGCTATTGTAACATCTTTTCGTGAGGCTGACAGCGTTCTAACCGTCCCGATAGCTACGTAACGCTGATGGATTTATAACACACGGGCTCTGCCGGGGCCCCGGAAAACCAAACCTGAACAAATACGCTCAATAACCTGGAAGACATGGCTACCCACAGGGGCCTGGCTGAAGAGCAGGGCTGGCCAGAGCACTTCTGACGTGCTCTTTTAGTTCTTCTAGCCCTTAACCGGGAAATTAAAAGGACTAATTAGGCACCCGCCCCGAGGGCTTTGCAGGAGAGCAAAACAAACCTGCACTTTGCCCTTTGGTGCCAACAGAACGCACACGCACACACAAAATACAGCGTTAATAACACCCTCACTCTTCACCTCTGAAGACCTGGCGTCTAATTTCTCTTAGGAGAAGGGTATGTGAAAACAAGCTCAGTGGTCACTAGCCTCAGGACAACTCCACATCATGTGGCAGGGTGCAGGTTGTCTCCAGGCTCAGGACGGGAGCTGTGGGCAGAGTCCTCTTTCTGCATGTCTGCTTCTAGCCCAAGGGCAAAGAAAACCGGTCACGTTCAAGGGCTAGGGAGGGTAGTCTGTTTAGACGGTCAGGGCCAGGATGCATCAGGAAAGGGCAGCCCAGAAAGGCAACTGAACAGGAGAAAATACTTCCCAGGGTAAAAACAGCGAGGTTAAAAATCAGAATTGCCCTCCAAGGAGGTTTCTGATCTTAATTTTCAAACGAGCTTGTTTTGTCCAGAAGGGCTTTCGCTGTAGAACACGACCACAGAGACAAGACAAATGGCAGGAAAACAGGGTTTGTAGAGGTCTCATTACTGCCGAAAATGGCTACCACCAAAAGAGGAGAGGACAAACGTCCCTGTCTGAACCTGTTCGCAGGAAAAAAAAAGGAAAAAACCCAACCATAAGTTCTCTGTTTCACAGAGAAATTAGCAGGTCCCAGTGCCTATCATATAGCACAAGTCCTTGCACTCATTCTTTTGAGAGGAGAAAATTCATGGTATTTTCTCCCAACAGGTTTCAAAGAAACTATTTTGTGGCAGGCTCTTACTTCAGGGTAAATGTCCGCTGCAGGACTGAATTGAGATTCTTTTACCTTTTGTTGTTTAATTTCAACAAAATGAAGAATGCAAGGGGTGAGAAATTAAGGATTATAAAATGTAATGGACCACGGACTGGGAAAAGATAGGCATGCACTACGACAACATGCCGTGTAACATCTCCAAAATACTGTCCAGCATCAAAGATCACATACAATCCACCAGTCACCAAAAACCTGTGGTTCTACTTCTTGAGCAAAAAGAGCAACTCCATTAGTTGGTACTAATACTAAGTTCTTACAAGAAGCATTACCTGCTAGAAAAGGATATGTAATGTAAGCTGTAATCATTATGTCACACTAGCATCCCCTCATGGCTCTACTATTGTATTTTATCGTTCTGGAAGTCATGAGATTTCCCTTGTTTTCTGCCTCCAAAATACCAGGGAATGGAAGCTTACTTCAACTTCTGACTTGAAACTTAATTCAACAGGTAATGACACCATGAAGTTCACTGGGGTCCACAGGAATTGAACGGCTACGGTACTAACTGTGCCCCATCACCTTGCAGCCTACAGTTTATATATGAATCAGTATTCTGAAAGACCATTGCCTTTTGCACCAGCGGTGAGAATAAAAGTAGAATAAAAAGACAAAAGACAGTAGAATAAAAGACAAAAACAGAGAGAACATGAGCCAAAGAACTTCTTGATCCCTGATCCTCAGTGCACTACCAGAGTAAAGCAAGAAGATTACAGTTGTGGGTTTTTTTTAGTCACCACCATAATGACATGTGACATATGCTTCCAGAAGACATACACAGATTTTCAACCCTGTACCATGCATCCAATTTATTTTTCTGGAAGCAATGAGAAAGTTGCCCTTTTAGAGAGAGAAGACTTGTAGCAATTAGCAGGATAAATGATGACAAATAAAATTAAAATTATATTTCATTTAAAAAAAACCACCTATTCTATTGTCAACTTTGAAAAAAATAGTTAATAAAGGAAGTTCACCAAAAAAAGATATCGCCGGTTCAGTTGCCACCCATGACTATACTGTAATATTTAACATCTCATGAAGCTTACCCTTGCCATATCAACAAGAAAGTTCTCAAATAACTTCCAAATATGGTTACTGGCATAGATTTCTTTCATTTCCACTTCAGTGTCCACATAACAGTGGTTAACAAAATTAACATAGGCAATTTTCACCTGCAGGAACAGCAAAAACACAAACCATATGAAACGGAACCATAAAAAACTTTAACGTGCTGCTTTCTGTCTGCAAAAACACTGAACAATAAAGATGATCCTCCCAGTACTAACAAACCCTAATAACAGTAATAACACATATGTTCAGTTCTGAAGATTTAGGAAGCAGCACGGCAACAAATGCATTAATGGACTTGATGAAAGATCACATGAAGAAAAATGGAAAGGTTTTGCAAACATTCTTACTCTAACAAATAACCCCTGCCCGCCCCAAACAAGCCAATAATAAATCTGATATTTAAATGATATTGAGACTATGAGGGCCCGGCTCCAAAGCCAGGAGCTGTCAAAATGCAGGACACCCCTGCACTTGCCAGCTGACTGCTGTGGGTTGATGCCTTGTGACACGCTTGCCAAATATAAAAAACAAAGGTCTTCAGCAGACCTGGAATTGCCATCCCTATATTCCGAGAGTCCTACTGCAGCACTTGCACTCAGGGTGGGTGTAACTCAGATCTAAATGGAAGAGAAGGGTTATGCAGCACTGGGACTGCAGCCACAGCAGCACAGGGCTTAGGAGGACTGCAGTCTCACCCCTCTCCTGCATTACAAGTCTGCATGTGCACCTCACAAAAATGGATATCCAGTGCCTGAAATGTATTTATTAAATATAAACATATGCAGATACACTGAAAATTTCGTGTCACGGTCAAAGGAGAGGAGATAGCAAGTTTAATAATAAGCAAGTTTAATGCAGTCAGGAGAAAACTCATGTCAGATTTTCAGGTTTTATTTGTTTGGGCTTTAGAAAAAGCATCTGTTGGAATTAATGTTAGGAGGAACTTTTGAGGACAGCAAACATTTTTCTTTTTAAGAAAAGAATCAGTTGATCACAGAGGGACTTTTTCACGGCACGACAGAGTCTTTACTCCTGCAGGTCTCAGTTCTGTTGATATGAGCCACATTTTTCCACCAGATAGCCTGCAAAAATCCCTCTGACCGATGCGCGGGACCAGAGCAAGCTCCTTGCAAAGACTGTGCAACGATTTCTTTTGATCACATCAGGTTTGGTGCCAAAAAACGCTCCCTTTCTGATCAGTGTGAGGTATCGCAGTCCTACTGAAGCACGACCGGCAGCAGCTGCAGAACTGGGCCGCTATATGCAGTGAATAAAAACATCTGCTGGACTGCAATTGGATTTGACAAAATGAGACTTCACCCAAAAGTCCCTCTGGCTTCAGCATGGCCAGAATGTTACCCATCATTTCCAACAAGTTCAGGCAGCAGCAAAACGTTGTCCTGACAAACCACTCAGTTGAGGCTTCGCAGCTACAGCCAGAAGTTACCAGAGCATTAAACTCTGACAGTGGCTGGACAAACCCAGGAAAACAAAACAAGGTTTCTGCCCAAAAAAGCTGACAATCAGGGTGCAGCGTAAGAGGACAAAGATTCTTCTGTTTAAGAAAATACTGGCTTATCCTTTTTCATTTATTCACCTTAACAAACAGCACCTGTTTCCAGCCTGTTTTCTGTGCAAATATTCGACTTGTCCAGATACTATAAACAACAAAACATTTTCTGAGTTTCTAAAAACGGCAAGTCCGCTTCCTCAGTCAGTGAATCTTACCTCAGGTATGCAGTCATCATGGGTCACTACTCTCACTATATCATCCAGTGGCAGGAGTGAATTGCACTTGATCTCCGTGTATACATTCTTTCCTTCCGTACAAGCCGCTAGCAATTCCACTAGCGTGATGTGATACGCTAAGGGTCCGCTCTCGTCCGCTCGATCTCGCTCTGAACACATCATTTGGAGCAGGACTGGAAATGATGCTCTGTCGTTGTAGAATATCAACACATCTTCACCACCATTTATCAGCTGAAAAAGATACCACACAGTTTTAAGCACCCTGCACTGCAGTCAGCTGCTTAATTATTTTGTTCTACCTTTAAGGATGCAAAGACCGTCTAGCTATTGAAAGTGGTCAAAAGAAAAAAAAACGAAAGATTAGTCTGATGTGGCTTACCCCAAATGCAGATGTCAAAACAATATCCAAGGCAAACTTCTGTTCTTACTACTTTGCCTAAGTGCAAATCTGGTATAACTCACCACGGAGTGAGCTAACACAAGGCGAATTTGAAGTTTAATTTCTATGTAGTTCTGTGTTTATCTAGGACGGTATGCCATCCTTACTATTCCTACCATCTCAATGTTTCTTTGAAGTTAATTAATTACCCTCACCTACTGTGAGGCCAGGGTGCATGATTATCCCTGTTTTACAGATAGGGACTTGAGGTACAGAGAGATTAAAACTTCCATGCTACCTCACACAAAAAGCCTGTGGCTCACCCGGAATCTAACTAACCTCTTCTGCGCCCTTGCTCCGCGTCGGAAACAGAGGACAATTCTTCCCAAGCTATGCAAATTTGGCGGGTGGGTCTCGACGTTGTCAGTGTCATGCCAGCACCTCCGTTCAACAGAAAACCGATGCATGTGGCAAGTATTTGATTTTGCTACCAGTGCACTGCTCATCTCAAGGGGTCCAAGGCGGAGGCGGACGCTGGCCACCCCATCTCAGCAGATCTCACAGAAGAGCTTTGCTCCAACCCCGTTTTGAACCCTGCGTACATCGAATATACCTACTGCCAGCGCTGCTCTGTGAGCCCGAGCGGAGCTGGGACGGGACAGTAGTCCTGTCTTCTCTCCGTCGCTTTTCTTTTAAGCATAACGCACTCTCAGTGCAGGTGAAAATAAGCTCCCGTAAACCCTTCCTAGTTCAGTACACACCTTGGCAGCACAGCAGCTATGCGTACTTTGTGAATGAGGCACTTGACATATCCAAGTCTACACGTGACGTGAAATCCTAGCTTACTGAATTCGAGGGTAGAAATAAAGGTTGGTGGAGCTGTTGAGAAATGCGAAAGCAGCAAGAGCAGGAATTAAGATTAGTGTCCCACAAAGAAAAGACAAGAAACATCTCATTATATTTGCCAGGGTGTCAACATTTCAAATTTTGGATTTACGACTTTTCTGATCATGTTTTCTCTGTTTCTTGCTTATTTTTACTTTGACAATTTGGTAGAATGAATTGTGAATTCAGTCTTTCCTGTAGTTCCTATTTCTTATTTACTTTTGGGTTTTTAAAATGTTTCTACTCGTGACTTTTTAAAATAGACATTTTCTGGACAACCCACAGTACAGAAAAAAAGTTTTTAAAGGGGCAAGTGCTTGGAGAGGAGGAAGGAGACAGTACAGGGACCCAGATACCGTTAGTTTCATTGCGCTCAATGGCAAAAAAAAAAATAAAGGAAATATGAGTATTCAAAACATTGGAAAATTGGCCTTTTTAATACTGATGTCTGGAATATCGTGCTTTTAGGACATTTCACATACAAAATAATTTTAAAAATCCACACCGAGCCCTCTGGGAAGGTACATGCTCTGTCACTTTCTATTAAGTTGTTCACCACATTCCCATAGTTATTTTCCACTTGTGTACATTTTGCACAGAGGAGAGGGAAGACGACTCTTTCCAGGTTCCCCCAGAGTTACACTCTTATGCCAAATCCAGACCTAAGCTGTACCAGTATTTCTTGATATTTTATCAGATCAAGTCAAACTGACCCCTCATCCTTTCATGTACCTATTGCTCATGAGTGAAGGAGAAATACCAGGAGATAGTGAACTTGTGAAACATGATATTGCATGGCATGCTTGCTACATACTGACTGTGAAGAACCACAAACCAAATCAGATGATGTTGCATCAGCACAAGAAGAGCTGAGGGGGACAAAGTAATCATTGTAAATGCAAGGACAGAAGAAGATGTCATCCCCTTTCCCCAAGTTAGCCACTTTTAAATACGATTTGCAAAGGACATCCAAACATTGACCCATGCAGAGAAAATTATGTCCCTTTAAAGGCAGAAAAGGAAGAGAAGTATCGTGTCAGCCCAAGCTCTCACTGAGCAACGTGAGCTCGGTGATGGGAAAAAAAACCCACACCAAAAAAAAACCCATCAGCATTTTCTTCCACCAAAGTGTATTTTCAGTGAGTTAAAAATTCTGTGCAAGTATAATGAAGGTTGTCCAGTATCGGAGCAGCTGTTGACACTCTGCGAGGTATCACTCCAGAATACTATAGATAATAGAAAACTCTGCTGCCACATTGATCTGGTTCAAAAGTAAATTCTGCTTTCCCTTTTGCACAGAGAGGCACTGTTCTTCCAGGAACCTCAAAGCATATTTGTAATGAGAAAAAGTGCCCTAAGGAACCTTTCAGGTCAGTAAATATCACTACTAGCACTCTACAGACACGGGGACCAAGGATATGAGAACAAGTGAATAAGCCAGATTGGGAACGTTCAGTAGATTTTATCAAAGAAAGATTTTATCTTTCGCAACGGTGCTCCTCCATCTGTTACGCACTTTCTAAAACATGTAAATATGATCAGTTTATCCCTTACTGCCAGTAAACAGGAATAAGCTACAATATACTTCCCCTGGGTAAAAGAAAACACAGGAGTAGTTGAGGCACGCTGTACACTCATACTCTATCTTGCCTTGTGGCAAGTTTTTTACATGCCCCATCTGGAAGCGCAGAAGAAGTTACAGCACTTGTTTAAGGTCAAAAAGTACATCTGAGTTGTCTACGGAGAAACTGCCCTGCCTCCAAGGCAAGTTCCAACCATTTGGTACACCGTTCCCTTTATACCGGATTGCCATTCAAGTGCCATTCAAATTTCACTATTAGCATACTTTTCTAACAGATTATAATTACTTACCTGTAATTTCTTACTTTTTTTTTAAAACAGATCATCATCTTACTCTCTTTCATCAAAATAGAGGTGCTCCCTCCCCCCAGCAAATTCCTGCAGGACTCATGATGTAAATGTCACATCCGAGTTCATTTCGATTTTCATCATGCAGTCAGCTTGAAAACGTAATGTGACAATTTATCTTCGTGCTATTATAGGTCAAGAATAAAATGTATTTAAATTGAGAAAAACCTAAAAATTTTGCTTGATGAGAAAGTAAAAACCTACAAGAAGCTGTGGTGGAAGGGGAAAAATCCAAAAGCACAAAGGCACAAGAACTGTTTGAATTATGTAAATCAAAGGCTTGTAATTGATGCATGTTAAAACATTTCAGTCAAATTGAAAAGGTTGACATGGATTCCATTAAAGGTTATCCATGTAGGCTGAAGTTTTATTTTCTTAATTAGAATTTTTTCCTCTTTGTTGCTGTGGAACAAAATTTCAGCTGGGTTTAGTTTTGTTCATACCACAACTAGAGCTTGTCGCTGTTTTCTTTGTGAAGGTGTCTCTTCAGAAAAAAACACCAAAAAAATGCACTTTGTAAAGAAAAATGTTCTTTCGACTCTGATCCTACCTGGACTTTTCACCATATTCAACTTTACCCACTTATTAATCTCATTGAACTGTTAACATAATTACAGTTAAATGCACGAGTGTCTGCAAGTTGAAGACTCATTTATAATGCCCACTATATATCAAATTCTAATTGCAGAGAAGTCAATTAAGTATTTTCCTTGCAACTTTACTGGCAAAAAGATTTGTCCACAAACCACTCTCTGGAATTTACTGGGTCAGACTCTGAATCTAGCTAGTTAAAGTTAGAATAGCTCTACTGACTCTCACAGAAATGCTCTGGAACAAAAGAAGCAAAAGTAGAAACTAGTACCTATAATTGTTACATGGTTACGTGCTAAAAAAATGATCTACAACACTATTAAGACAAATCCGTAGGGGTAAGGGCCTCTTATATGGCAAAACGTTGCCAAAATATGGCAAGCTTGGTGTGTAAATGGGTTCCTAAATTACAGTATAGGAAAATGAAGGTTTATGTAACTCTGAGATTTCCAAGCTACATCATCTACAAATAGACATCTCTGTATCACCATGCTAACACTCATGTTTTCTTTCTAGTAGTTATACAGATGGCCTTACAAAATTAGATTAAACTCCCAAAACCGTCTGCTAAAATATTCATTATTTGTGATACCGTTTAAAATTCTAAAGCGATGATGCCATTATAGCCCATTGGTATCAGGAGCACAAAAAGCAAACTCAAAATACTAGCGTGTTAAAAAGACATCACACCAGTGATTAACAGATAAACCCTTCACTTACCTCTGTCATTACCATGTCCTGGCATTTTTTCACATATTTGCCATCTGCTTTCACAATGGTCTGCAGGAAACGCAGGTACTCCACATGACGGCCATGGGTCTCAATGCAGTGTACAAAGTGCTGCACCACTCTTTCACTGATTTCGTTACACAGAAGGTAATTGTTCATGAAGATGTGCCGCATGGTTTCAGCTTCCAGGAGCTAAACAGATTAAAATCAAAACAGCCTTATAAGAAGAGCAGATTTGTTTTAAGATTGAAAGGTTCACAGGACTCTAGGCTACAGAAAGGCACACTGGTAAAGGGAAACTGGAAACGTCCAATGTACACCAGCCCAGTGATTAAGCAGTGACCTTGGGGGCTAGATTTCATTTATGGTGGGATTTCTCCATACTTCCTATGAGTACAAAATGGTCCTGAAGTGGACATAAAATCAGTGCCCATATGGAAGGTGAAGACACAGACACACACACACGCTACGCTGCTAGAGCACAGAACTGAGACCACATTCATCCCACTCACCAACACACTTTGCATGGAGGCAACCAAGAAAAAGGCCACCTCTGGTTCCTGCTATGGCTGACAGAGACAGGCATTTCCTGCAGGCACATCATTGCACGGGCAGCCTGATCATTCTCCGAGAGAACATCTCTTTCCACATTAACTACAGAGGGAGCCTAAGGCTCTGTTTCTCTTGGCGAGTAGCACGGTACCAGAAGAGCGGATCCGAAGCCAGAAAGGGATGCTGCTGAGGACTCAGCACCCAGGCTTCATGCATTCTTGGGGATTTTGCTTCAAACTTGCTCTAGTTCAATCCCTTGGACTAAAGGCTCGTGAGGGTCAGGTGTGCTCCTGGAGTACACCTTTCTGTTTAGTGTCATCTGAAAGGAATCTGCACCGAGTTTGCTCCACAATGTGAACAACAGCACAGTAACTGGGATGATCAGAAGATCAAGTTCAAAAAAACAGAAATGCAAGTGCAAGCAGGCTCTATACTTGGCACCTGAGTTAAGTGTCAGTGTTGTATAGGATGGAGTCTGGGCACTAGTCCCTACTGTGGTCAGCTCAGCATTTTTCACTAACTTCATAAAAAAAGCATAAACAAAAAATAACAGAACAAATGCTTCCCAATATGTGCAGACCAGGGGTCTACAATCCTAATACCCTAATACACTCTTTATAATAAAAGAAAGTTTTGCTCAGTAGACTGAGCAAGGTATCATTCTATACGACTATATCTGTAAACACACACACATATATATACAGACAAAGGGACCACGACAAAAGGGTTTATTGTAAAGACAATGATTTAATAAAAGATCAAATTTTAGATTAGTTGAATCAAATGGAAGCATCATCAACAAAAATGTATGGGTCTGAGTCCGCTGTCGTACAACCCTCATGACAGCAGAGTCACAGCATCTTCTACCTTGACTTACAGTCCATCTGTGAGTGAGTTAGGATGAGTAAGATCAGAGTCAAGCTAAACATGATGTGACACATGTTCATAGATACTTCCAGTAAACCCCACAGGTAATATTTTTTCCACTTTTAAGATGGCAATATTAAAACAGTGACATAAAGAGCAATGGTAAGGGAGAACAGACAGCAGAGAGGAGAGAAGACAATAAGGGAGAAAAGACAAGGACAGAGAAGAGAAGGCAGAGAGGGCATAGTTTAATGAAACTATTTATTTAGCAGTGTCATTTTTCAGCAGGTCCAAATTTACTTCCACTTATAATATTCTCCTTAAAATTAAATACTTACCCCTGGAGTTAAGAACAAGTTGAGATTTTTGTGGAGGAGAACTTGATTCTGAGGATTTCCTCGACAGAAATTCTGAAGAAAAGTATGGGCTAAATTCATAACTTCATTCATCTTTTCATCGCTCTGCAGAAAGAAAAGGCAAATGAAATCAGCTGGGTGTACCTAAACATACTTGTTAAAACCGCACAATGTGAATTCAGCCAGGAACAAGCCAATTCTCCTGAGCCTTCACAGGGCAGGAATTCTCCCTCTAGCAAAAGCAACTGATGTAGTTTCCTTCAGAGCTCATTAGTGGCTGTACCCTACTCTGAATCGACTTGACCATAGGGAGTCACCGGTAGGAGCACAAACTCCAAGTAAGATTTCCTCACGCACGGTTATTATTTCCCAGTTTAAAAAAGCGCTAAGTGGCTTGATTTCAAAAAAAGCTCTCTAGCTTGCATTGATTTTAAGCTCTTGAAAAGCTTTGGCTTTTATATACCTACATACAGAAACAGATGTATGTGTGCATATGTGTGTACACTTACATGAATGTATATGTTCATATACTCCCACACAAATATATGTCTAGTTTCATCCCCATTTTATATTCCTATCCTATAGGATGCTAATTATGATTTGACGAACCACCTATATGGACAAGCAGCATTTTACTGAAGATAGCTGAACCCAGTGTCTATAACATAACATTAGTGTGTAACACTCAGGAAAATATAGCCCAGATGAGGTTTTGTCTGCTCTCAATTCTTCCTATAAGATCTAGAAAGATGTGCTCTTTAAAATGCTATCTAGATCATTCATTTGTATGCTCAATGCCACTAAATCAGCACAAAATCACATTATCTTCTAAAAAACCTGCAAGTGGAACTAGGTTAGAGGCTTCCACCATAGAGACAAAGAAATTATTTCAAGACTTGATCCTTGAAAGCTTTTTGTATCTTATGTATCTACAACAGCACTCCCATCAGTACCCAACAGTGGAATTTAGATACCCTGCCAGGAGCTCTGTGAAATCAATACTTCTTACTGTGCAGTGACTGCAGAGCTAAGGCTTGCCTATTTCAGGAATGGGATGATAGCACAGTGACATCCAGGTACCTAAGGCAGTAAACACTAAACTCTTCATAAAACCTGTTCTGTGCAGGCAGCCATATTTAAATTTAGGCCCAAATCCATTATTCTTAAGGTAGAAAATGGCATCATCAATTCATGTTTGTACCATCGTTGATTGAATTATGTTGAAAAAGAAATATTCATATTGATTCTTGGGCCTCGAAGTCTTTCCCTTTATTGAGTTCATGATCTTTACCACTAAAATTATAATAACCTTTTCATAGGGTATCTGCAGAAGGTCCAAGACTACCAAGTGGGCGCCCATATTTTTCAGCAATCGCTGCTGTTGATTTCGACATTTTTTGTTCTGAACACAAAGTTTGCTGAGTCGCATCAAAATCTATAAATACATAAACAAATAAATAAGCATAGGAGCAAGCAAAGAACCAGTCATGTCACACAAAAACAAACAAAAAAAATAGATTGTTTCAAAATAATTACTAAATCTACTTGTCAAACAAGTACGTCAAGCAAGTTCCTTGGCAGATATACCAACCTCTTTAACAATATTGTAGTTATTGCTTTTATTGCTGTCTATCTGTGGCTTTTTGGTCCCATCCTGTATTGGACTCAAAATATTTGACTCCTGTAACAAAGAACACACAACAAGTGGGGATCTAGTGCAATTTCATCAAGATGAACCAATTATATTTCATAACAGCAAGTGAAGAAGTATTACAGCAGCTCATAGGGAACAGATATAACACAAATAATAAAGAAAAAGACTCATTTATTCTTTATCCACCAGTCCAGTAAATGAAAAGATTCACATTGAAGTCCTTTGTTTGTTTCAAATTTCCAACATGATTTGAAGCAATTAACTGTATGTCTTCTTGCTTCTGATCCTCCTAAAAAAGAATACGTCCCTAAATCACAGACCAGACATCCCAAGGATTTCAGCTACTATGAGAATAGGGACCGTAAGTGTATTTCAATAGCCACCACTTGTTCCAAAAATCTCTAATACAGCTGGAAAGATTACAAAGTCTTCTGTGTATATGAACATTAAAAAGTCTGGAGAAAGAACTTAAGACAACATCTGTAGTTGAGAAAAGTAGGGTGGAGTTCTCATCAGTACAGAAACAAGTAGCACATGGAAATTAGACATGTTCCTTCCATGAAGAGGACACTTCTCTCCTTATCTCTGGATGATGCAGGAAAGGATTTAAAAACAAATGAGAACCTTATGTTAAACTGCAACAGCCAGTCATGACGCCGTATGCTCTGGGCCTTGGCTCTTAGAAAGCCCCAGCTGGGTATGATAAATAAGAGAAATCAAGTCAGCAAGTAACTGCCAACACCCACGCACCTTTCCATGCATATCTCAGTCAAAACATGGAAGAGCATCTACACAAATACTTCCACTTAGAATAATGGCAGTGTTTGATTTTTTATTGCTGCCAGCTATGGTAAGCCTTTCTTAACTGGAAACACAACGAATTGAAAGATTTTTTTCAGTAATAATACTGAAATTATTAAGCATGTAGAAAAACTGTAGCAGATCTTGAGACTGCCTCACAGTATAACCACAAGGATGTAAACCGGTGTAATAGCATAAAAAAGAACCAAACAGGTGTGCTTCTGAGTTTCCATTGTGTCCTCAAACTTCCTACTGTTTTAGAGAATTATGCTAAAACACAGACGTGCACACCAATCTGAATGTTTATACCTCTTGAAACCTCCCTCTGAACTTTCTTAGCTGATGGTGAAGATGAGGAGTTCTATAAATCCCATCCGGTCTTAATTTCCAGTGGGGCAAGAACAGCTGCACCACTTGGCCATGGAAGCTGTTTATAACAGTGTCAGCACCGCTGTTCAGCATGGTCATGTTGATCTATGCAACAACAGTGGATTTTTATTTGTTTAGGTTTGTTAGTATGCATGCTGCCTTCTCTCTAGCCGTTTGAATCAATACTTTGGGAGATATTTCAGGCTCTTTGCTATAATCAACCACCCTCCTCTGTTCTGGGACCGTGAGTTAACCAAGATTAATTTACCTGTTACTTTTATCAGCATTCTTCCTCAATCAAAGTAGTTTTATAATCCATGTGAACTATACGTCTTACCTGGAAGTGCTGATCAGCATTAAACTGCTGAATCTACCCTTTCTCTTTAAGAAAATACAAACCTGTTTATTGACCACCTAAGAGTATGCCAGGGATGTAGTTATCAAGAGATAATCACACCACTGGGATACCAGAGACACTCAGTTGCATATCTTGCCTCGTTACGTGCCATGACAGACATTCTCTGTCACACTTTTTCATAGGGGACGGGGAGCCATAGAGAAAGAACTCAGGTTCTCGTCCGAGCACCCCACCTTTAGGAAGTGGTATCCTCTGTAAAAGACTATTTCCTCTATCCGTAAAATTCCCAGGATACCACTCTGCATCAGTCTTAGGATCCTTTCTTTCTAGCCCCTCCACGGAGGCCCAGATTCCAGCATTCAGTCCAAGGAGTTCCCCGCCGCTGAAACAGTCCCACTCATCTCAGCTGGCCAGCTGCGGCGAGGCGCTCGTCGGTGGCAGAGATTTGCCTCCCACCCTCAGGCTGTATTTACTTACCAGGGGAATGAGGGACACTCTCAGAAGTTTCAATTCACAATCTCAACCTACAGATGATGTTTCAGGAGATATTTGTTTCAACATCTCCAGGACCAAAGCAAACTGCTGGAGACCAGAAAAGGAGGAGAGCAAGGGAACGCCAGGCGCTTAAGGATGCTGAAAGTTTGCACCACTTGAAACCTCGCTGAACTTTCTCAGCGGATGGTGAAGATGAGAAGCTCTATAAACACCACTGCACTGTATTCCAGCTTCATCTGAGAGCCCTTTCACTCAGACCATCTATTTCTCCTCCTCAGATCTGTGTTTCTGGTGCTACTACTCCCATCACAGGACAATAAAGACCACATTTTCCATCTTCCACGGTATCTATACAGACTCGTAACACCCATAGAGGTAACCAAGTAAACAGGGTTTATCTGCTTTTCTCTTCTCAAGCAAGGCTCGGTTATGCAAGATCAATTTCAGCATTTCCTCCTAATCCTCTATGGTCTAATTTATGTCTGACCTAACTCCAAGCACTCGTTCCTACAATTCTGATCTCCAGTTTCTATCAAGAAGATTCTGCATGGGTATAAGATGTGTTGTTTTTCCTGTGGAGAACTCTGGACCCTTTATTTAGAAAAACATGGCCTTTTTTCTACAAATCTCATTTATGGAGTTAAACAAATGCAAAAAAACGACAAAAAAAAAGTTTTTAGCCCCTCCAGGTTGTGATAGAAAGGTGGAAACAATTACCCCAAAAGACTCAGAAGCCTAAGGGCAAAAAAAATACATTTGATTTTTTAAAACTCTTATGCCAATCTTGCATTGTGCTTTGGTGAGGACAGAAACTTGGGATTAACGTAAGACTGTTCTAGAATGTAATATAAGCCCTTGTGCGCGCTTATGTTGTTTGGGAAAAATTAAGCACAGGCAAATGAAGCATATTCCCTAAAGACCTAGAGGTTCATCCAGCTCAGGCCTGAATACCCAGCATCCATTCCAAGAAAGCATGGGATGTCAGAGGGGTGTTTATCTGCTTGAAGCTAGCCACCTGCTTCACACATTGCAGGTTATGACCAGCACCTCACCTCGTACGTATGACTTAAGATCTCAAAGAGAGTATTCACTGTCTAAAGTAGTTTTGCCAGGTAAAAATATTTCCTGGCTGTTAAAGAATAATTTAACAGGGGAAAAAATAATGGACAAGATTCTGAGCTATTGTAACCTGGCGCAGCTCTCATGGAATTACCACCAGATGATCTAACCAGTTTTGCAGATTACATATTACTGTTCTGACACAATACTCTTTCAGATCTGCCAGAGATAATATTGTGCATCTATGGAAGCACTGCCAATCCATCCAGACTCATGGATGTCTCATGGGAAAAAAAAAAAACACTGAAAACACCCTATTTAAAGATGCTCCTGTTTCAAGCACATCGCTTTGTCCCCTCTTCCTGGAGTTTCTTTGCTATCAGGGCTATCCATAGGAATAAAAAGGATCTTATTACACCTTTATAATGTATTACAGCTAAAAAACCTTGTAAATATCCTGCTGCAATCCTGTATCCTGCTTCCCCATTACCTTTTCCATTCCTTAAATACATAAAGGAACATTTTCCTTCCTACTAGATTTATGCTTGAGGAAAGAAAGTAGGAAACCCCACATACTTAAGCTCATAAAGTCCATATTCCTCCACAGTTCTGATACCACTAAATTCAGCTAAGTTATATCAGAGAAAAAGTAGGACCTACACTGCCCAATAAATTAGGATTCTCCCTTGAGGTGTTAGATTTTCCCCCATATGAAGCCACCTAAAATCTGCTTTCCCATGTGAAAGGCCAAGTGTATGTCATAGATAGCTGCAAACATCCCACCTCTTCTCAATGGCTCCTACTCTTCCTCAATGCATTGTCTTCACAATGCTGTATAATCTCCACCCGGTTTCCTACTAAACTTCCCCTGGTGGCTTCCTTGCCCATTTTCTTGCCACCGGGGAAGACTCTACCATGGAAGAGAGTAAGGAAAGTGCTGTGTCAGAAACCGCAGTTGTTCAGCTCTCACCACTTTCTCTGATGAAAATGGAAAAGTGGGAATCAATATTGGTCAGAAAGCCTGCTCTATCTGCTGTTACACCACAAATCTCAACCACAGCAACTCTTGCAACACTTTGCATTTCCTTAAAGACTCATACTGGAGTTAGGTGATTACATGAGGGCTTCAGCTTTCACTGAAAATCAAAATTAAAAAAAAAAAACGAAAACAATTAAATTAAAAAAAAAATCAGGTCGTCGTGGTTCCAGATTCAAGTTCTAAAGTTTCTCCAATCACAAGGTAACCCGAGAGTGTGATATGACAAGGGATGACAAAAATCCCCAATGTTAGATCGCCTGCAAAATCTCAATATTCTTAGGTCAGTCTTATGTTTGGTGGAGAGTGGAATGACTTGTGATGTTTGAAAATATGGGTTTGATTGTGCTCCTTTCCCCTAGTAGACATACTGTCCACTCCTTTCTTCCAGCAAGTCAACACAACTGACAACATGTGATACCTAGATTACTTTCTTGGCCACAGCGTGATGCAACACACTGTGGCTTGCTCGCTAGCCAGAAAGGAAGGCAGCTCCGTGACAGAAGAACGCAGTCACTGAAAGCAGCAGGAAAGAATATTGATAAAATTCTGTCTATTCCTAAAGCTCAGTCAGAATACCGTACATTCTCACTTTGCTACTTTAATTAACCACAGATCACAAATTTACAGTTGTTCATTAAACTATCTATCAATATTGAAACAATGCTAACAGCAAAGGCTTTAAACCCACCTCTATTGGCTCTTCTCCCCCTTTGGTTTGATTGTCGCCCACCTCTCCACTCTCATAATTGCTGCTCTTCTCAACCCACAATTCTGATTTTTCCACAGTCAGACGTAGCTGATCAAGATCAGCCTTGATTTGCTTGTAGTTATCAACATCTTGATTAGACACCAGCAACTGAACCTGGAAATAAAGAAAATTGTAAAGCTATTACAGCAGTAGCACCAGCACTTACGCCTGGGTAATTTGCTTGACAGTCTCCATTCTAAGCCTCTCTTTTCAGGTGCTTTATGTAACCTTTCCTATGAAATTGAAACAGAGCACACGCAGGCTTTTTAGCCCCCATTCATCAAAAACCTTTAACAGAGCTGCAGACTGTAGTTGCCCGGAACAGTATAGTTATAATTTTCACAACATTCTCTCGCCTTCTTTACTACACTGCGAAACATTTTCAGCACAAGCACAGATTTACAAGCGCATGAGTTCTACACAGAGTTAGCTCCGATTATGATTCTCATGGTACTAAAACAATACAGTTACATGGTATTAAAGCAATACAGTTAGAAATAGCTTATCTCATCAGCCCAGTACTTCACAAGAAAAAAAAAAAGGATGATAATGACAAGGAATCGGGACATCCAAAGAAAAGTCAGAATGGCCAGCAACTTTAATGATCACCTACATCCCCATAATCAAATATTGAAAAATAACAGATTTTAATGCTGTTAGGCCAACTTAGAAAAACTTCTTTGAATATAGCTCACAAACTGACTTTCAAGTTCATGCAATTTCCTCACCACCTGAGTGGTTACCTCTTACTAAGGCTAATTTCGCTTTTTCTTTTTTTGTACTGCTCAAATTATCTGGGGTTTTTTTCACTGTTATTTGTAGTTCTTGATTTAGCATGAACTACGCATTTGCTTTCTTTGTAATGCTCTTTGCCCTAACAAGATTATTAATGAAGATAATAGTCAAAAAAACTAACAACAATCTTTACAGTAAATGAATAAGCACTATTAAGAAATCATACTTATGTAAAAGATTAAGGTCACATGGCAGACAAGAACACTGATAGGGATATTTTAAAAAAAAAAAAAATCAGTAAATGCAGGCAAATATCCACTATTTTGTAATATAAAGTTTTCATAATCTTCTCTCTTAGCTTGGTAAAACCTTGTTATTTTACAGAATTTATGAATGCTGCTCATCTGCAGACATTCATATTCCATGTTCTCTACAGTCTTTTTTTGTTTATTTGTCAATTAGCCTTTTTCATCCTTTACAAAAACATGTTAAGCTACTCGGTCCTTGCTCACCTGGGAATAACAGCTATTTATGCAACTAACTAGCATGGCATAACTTTCACAACCTGGTGGGAGGCCACTACGCTGCACTGCAAAAACGTTAAACAAAAGCTTTCCAGGTCTTTATCATTCATCTGTGTTTAAACAAGAGAAACCTCCACATCTTACGTAACGATGAGACAACACGTTAGCCAACTCCTGAAATAAGCCTCCGATGGTCTTATCAACATACGTTATACAGGGTTATGTAACAGAGATGTCATGGGGCTGGATGACAGAGACATCAGATCTCTCCATCCTCATCCACTGACACATGGAGCCTGCACATGCACCATTACCAAGCAGAAAGAATAAAAGCTGAACACAGGCTTGGCTCTGTTACTCTCTTCCTGTTGTTTGGCCGTATCTGTATCATGCGGTGGAGCACAATGCAAAGACACCCGAATCAGAACTAGAAACACCACACGACTAACAAGAGAGCCTTATACCCAGCCAAAGCAGCCCTGAAGACATGAAGGTCCCACTGCTGACACCAGTACGTGGCTTGCAGAACATGAGCCCTCTGTCTCCGAGGGGTCACTACATCATGTCTCGCTCCGAGATGCATGTGTCCCAGCTGTCAACATGGACCTACGTTTTCAGTAATGGATGCAATGCCAGAAGTGACTATTTCTGGGTGCACAACAAGATTATACACATACGGTCAAGTCTAATGAAAAAAAAAAAATCTCTGATGAATTTGGAACCCTAAGGAAATAACACTGTCATGATACAAACAGCAATTTAGGTAAGTAAAGCAGCCTTTGGAAGGACTTTCCCTGCAGCCAGTTTCCTGGAGTAACGCTCTGCCCATCCGTACCTGTTTAAATGCTTGCAGAACTTCTGCTCTCTGGCTGAAGTGCTTAAATAGCAGGTGTAGAGCACCTGAAAGCAAAGGAGGGTAGTCGTGCATGATGAGGTGAATGAGGACCCGTAAAAAAGTTCTGCCCCCTTCATCATCAAGTTGAACTGCATTCTTCTCCTTTCTGCAACAGAAATGGGGAAAAAAGGACCAAATAAAGTAAAATAAATAAGAAAAAATAAAAGCATTTGACATAAATATGCCTGGACACACAATCTTCATTTGACAGAGCTCTTCAAACCAAATCAAATACGCTGCAGGATGGAAACTATAAACATCAATTTAACATATTTTACAAGGACTTCAATCCTACAGTTATATGCTATTGCTGCAATCTTGTAGCAGAATGGACACTATGGAATGAAAGTAAGTATGTATGAAATGTGTCAAATATTGTGATTAAAATCCTTATTGCAAAAGCATTCATTTATGTCTTGGATAAGTTGTGCCAAACTCATCCCCAATCTAAATTAACTGAAGTAAACAGCATTTCATCAGAGATTAATTTGGCCCTTTCCTTTTCACTCCTTCCCTTTTCAGCTGCTAATAAAAGTTCATTTAAGAAAAAAGAAGCTCAAAAATAGTAAGACTTGCCAAAAGCATCATATTTCTGGAATCATATTTATAATCTAGAAAGGCAGAAAGCAGATTTACACTTAACATATCAAAGCAGAAATAATGTTTCCATGAAACCATTCAGTATCTCTCTTCATTTTAAAGATGCAGATGCCAAGGGCTGTGTGTTGTGTTACATTATGGGAGTTTGGGGAGAGGATCAGGGGCATTGCTTGTGCCGGTAAAGACTGAGAACGCACAAGGGACTGAGAGAGGAAAGATCAGAATGCCCATATTGTAGATCCTTCTCCCTAGCTCCAAGAAAAATGTTAAAGTCTACAGCCTTGTCTAAATGGAATTCATTTTTACTGGTATAATTATACCCATAAAATTAAACCAGTATACTGATAATGGTAATAACTCTCCAGTGTGGATATTTTCCCTACTTTTTTTTTTTTTGTTCAGAGCACAGCTGAAACCACTTCCAAAACTTTGCAAGCATAACTTGTGATCTACAGGCCTCTGGTGGTCCAGAGCTGATTTGAGGAGTCATACAAAAGAGATTATTGTCGACGTAACTTTCTAAATAAGTTCAAAAACACAATGTGCAATGACAACAGGTCATGTGGTCTATGAGAATTACTGAGGGTCAACAGTAACCTACTGATCCAAGAAAAGTGGAATTACAGCCATAAGGTACACCAGAAAAAGGTCTTTCTTTAAAAGCACCCATGTGAGGCATTGTAAGATAAATAAATAATTAGTGTGTTTTAGCCCAATACACCTGTACACCATTTCCCAGCTGCTTTTGAAACATGACAAAAACTTTCTACCAACTCCCTTACAACTAAAAGGGTGGTCATTTCCAGTCCCATGGCATCCATACCAACTGGGCTGTTTGCTTGTTTGAAATCCAGGTCTTTTCTGGCACTTTTCTGTCTATGTATAGGTGATGTAATAAGAAGCAGCCAAAGGAAGACAAAGGGGTATGAAAATAAGCACAGAATAAACAGATACTATCCATGAGAAATATCAATGTAAGCAAACAGATATATATAGAGAGGTAAAACTTCAGAGAACATACCTGCCAGCAAACATGGTTTCAGCCTGAGCTGCAATTTCATCTATGTCAGGAACAATCGCTAGGAAAAAATCAAAGTAATTATTAAAAAAAAACCAATAGTGATCATTGTTTAATCTACACAGCAAAATGGAACTTTGTTCGTCTTTAAAGTAGATGTTATCACGTAAAGGTCTAACTATGCATTCCTCAACTAGGAAAAATTCGCTACCTGCAAGAGTAGTAGGGAAGAAACAGGACATGGGGCGGACTTAAATTGTGTATTACTATTACTAAGGAAGAGCAAAATTGTAGCGATGAACCAGAGCCCCACGGTGCTAGGAGCTGTACAAATCACCACCGGTGATCCACAAATGACACAGAATATGAAACTTACATTTTTTGTTAGATGAGCCAAGCCCCACAAAGCAGACACGTAAACTTTAGAATATTTATCATAAACCATTTACCACATCGTCATTTTGCTTTAGAAAAGCTTTAATATACCTTACTACTTAGGACTTTAGTACTCCTTAGCTACCCCTGTATCATACAGCACCTCCAGTTAAAGCAATTCTCCGCCATCTCCTTGCAGATGGTCACGCAGGCAGCAGTCGGCCTTCTGAGCGCTTCTGTGCGCACGGGGAACACTCCCTGGGAAGCCACTCCATTCCCGTTCCATATTCACCTCACTTAAACCTGTCCTCATCCAACCCTAAACATTTTTTCATCATCTCCACCAAATTTGTCATCATGCAGCGTTTTGGGAAGAGTACAAATAAGACAGTAAGTTACCATCATGGGAAAGAAGGAACCACATTTTTGTTAAGAGGAGGACAGGCCAGCAAAAATCTTATTTTTATGGGATTCCTTAAAATTTTCATTTTTCCACAAGCTTTTCAACTTTAAGCCGCATGCATCTTTCTGCTGTAGTCAAGTTCATTGTTTGCAGTAGTCTGTACCGAATTATTTTACATTGCAATGCAATAGAGACATTTACCTGAAGCAATCCCTGGTGTGTCAGGTGGGGATGTTGTAGAACAATCAATGTTTTCATTGTTTTCCCCAAACTCTCTCTTATAGATAGACAACATGTAGGATATTCTGTAGTCCAGTCTAACACTGAGAATAAACTACAAGAAAAAAAGTTTTAAGTAAGACTTTTCTTCTACCATTTGGTAATACGGGTTAGGATTTTTCTGTGGTGGAACGTACAGGGAAACATGATTATTTTAAGTAAATTATTAAGTAAATTATTTTAAGTAAATATGTCCACTACAAAAAAAGAATCCATTACATTCAGCAGTTTTCTGTGATTTCTTTCTTCACTCAGACCATCCCGAGACATCTTGAGCTCTACCCTGTTGACCACTGAATACTAAGCAGCAGACTGGATTTGCCCAGGGGCTCCAGCACGCTGCCTTGTCCTCACTGCCTGCAAGCCAGATTAGTACATTCAAACCTATGATGAAACCAATTATTCCATATTCCAGCTGGACTTCTAACGCCCCATGAAGATAAGAAGTGGAGTGGGGTTGAGAGTAAAAACCACAGGCTCAAGGCTCACCCGCTCAGACGCCCGACAGCCACGGGCAGCGGTGCTGCAGTAACTCCAAGAGGTTCCCATGGAGTGAAGCACAAGCCTGGTGGGGTCTTTTGTTACATTACTAATGACCAGCTGAGGGTGAGGAGCAAACGGCATTTTCTTCACAAGGTCCTAGGAGTGTTGCCAGCACGTGGCAAAAAAAAAAACCAGCTTGGCTTTGGAAGCTACCACTGTAACGGTAGCAGAGATCCCCCTCGCTCAATGCTCTGCTTTCTTCTAATTGTCGGTACCTTTTGTTCCTCAGCTGCAAAATCAGAAACCCATACAGGAAAAATCCTAATTCAAAGCTGGACGTGCCGCGTTTATATTGGAATAGTGAGGAAAATGACTAGACTGGAAACGTGAGTACCAACTTAAGGACTGACACACATACAACCAACACTTCAACAACTGACTGCCCATCGACTGCGTTTCAGTGTTTCCCACGCTTTTGCTCCTTGCCCGCGGTAGGTGCAAGCATACAATGAAACAGGTTTAAGATCATTTAACATATTTTACAATCAGTGGGGATAAACATATGTTAAATTACCAAGACTCAGGTGACAGGTGATGACTTAGCAAATGGTAGCAACGTGTTTCTTTGATCTCTAGCTAAAGTCAGTCAAGCTTCCCAGACCCAGAATATTATAACAGGATTTGACTAGGACTATACCATCTAAAAGCAAATAAAATGCCAGTTTAAGAAGCAATACCTTTTCTTTAAAATTTTTCAAACAAAAAAAGAAAAAAGGCAGGTTTATTTTGGTTCCATGATCAAGTTACCCTATAATTGTACAAGCAAGAATTTTAAAATAAAAATTTCCCAAGTCCATGCATAATCAAGTAAGTCTATCAGGCCATCTGTTTAATTCTAGCTGATGGCAGAATAGAAAGTGTTAAGTAAAAAATGCCTTTACTTAAAGGAACAAGAGGATATATTGAGAATTAAATTATTATAAACTGAAATATTTCTTAGAATAGAATAGTTTTAATCACCATTGTACTAGCTATGCCTGATAATACAATAAATCTAAAATAATCTTACTTGCCTTTTAGGGTAATAGCATAGTAATGAAAGGTAATGTGATTTAAATTAATCCTCCTTCATTGCATATTAAACAAAACTGAATTCTTTAACTAAGATCATATATATGCACATTTACAGTGATTCACCCAACATATGACAACTTGCTAATCCGCAGTAATTTGATCATGTGACTAAACCATAACTAACAAGCCACAGATTAAATAATAAATTAGGATTAAATGCTCTCCAATCCTGGATGCTCTTGCACTGGATGTGCTGTAAAAAAGGAAAGGATGAGACAAAATGTGATTCTCCTGCCTGCGAGCAGACAGGGAATGCACAGGACAAGGTTGGTGTCCTGGAATCATACTCCTAGGCACCAACCAGTAGAGCAAGACAGTATGGAGAGAAACTCTGTCAAAACACAAATGAAAATGAGAAGCAATACACATGAATGGTATTATTTAGGTGATATAACTTCGTAACACTCTGTCCTTCACCATAATCCTTAAAGTGAAGGAGCTCTGGAACCGAAGTATGTAGTGTTGAGGGTACTCAATTGATAATCTTTCAGATGACAAGTAATTAAGGTAATGTAAATCATTTATAAGCATTTAGAACAAATGGAATCCTTAAAAAGTGACAATGGTACCAACAGATCTGCAGAATTTATAGGAAACACTGAAACATTCCTTCAGGGCATAAGTACTGCAGAAACGGGGATTTGATACACAGACCAAATGTGTGCCACTTCACTTGCTAACAGCACAAAGTGAGAATTATATCTCAGGAGGCATGCTAGTGTCATATAGCTTGTCAGTTCAGCTGGGAGAAAATCATAGCAGCCTACAGACTGTTCTCAAGCTAACAGTGGAAATCTGAAACGGACTTCAAAAGTATGTGGCCTTGCATGACGTCAGCGGGTCTAGGTGCCATTCTGCCTTCCATCAAACTACTGTAACAGAAGAGTCAAATACTGAAGTCAAGCAAGTTACCCCAGTGTAAAATGAGTGTTAATGAGACTGGAAACATACACGCTGTCTTCAGAAAACATTAGTAAGGCAGATTAAAGGACGAATTCTGACTTTTCACAGTTATAGTGACAGAGTTTCTACCGCATCTAGTTCCTTCAAAAGTGAAGTAGGTGTTAACAGAGTGAGGACCACAACTGTACAATTGTTCACACAGAGGAGTATTCTTCCTCATATCAAAGTGCTATTTTTACAATGAACAGCCCAGTGTTCATTCTAAAGAATATAGGTAACAGAACTTGCCACTATGTGAATAAGTAAAGAACTGAGAAATGATTGCTATGTAATATTCCACCAATCATTATTACCTGCAAAATCTCAATGATTTTCAGTTTGGTGTCCATTACGATCACATCTTCACTGTCTGAGGTGCTGGCTTGCTTGCTTGGGTGAATGCTTGGCTGTGCATCAGGGGCACTGATGGGAAATATAGATCCTCTGCTCAGCACCATTTGGGTCATCATCTCTCCTACACCATGGATGGTCCTCATAACATTGTTTCCTATGCATTAAAGAAAAAACACGTATATATTTGCCATGTGTAAAGCTTGCTTGCAAAGCTGTACGTCACACATACACCCATGTCATCAAACCCCTTTACAGTCTTAACAGGCCTATCAAAAAACAAGTCCTCAATTCCTGATCAGAACTCAGGAGAAGGAATTCATTCAGATTATCCAATGGTTTAGGGACAAATTTTCTAAACTGATTTTCCAAGAGATCATTTCTTGCAGGTCAGCAGATGGGAAAGATGCCAAAATATTCCCCCAGCTCTGTCGCACATGTTCAAGAAATCATAAAAAGTAGAACAAAAGAAATCTTAGTAGTTCACCTAATCCATTTCTTTGTCTGAAAGCATACTGTCTACATCTAAGACCATTTCTGAAAGAGGTTTGTTTAACCTGTTTTTAAGAATATTTATTCGTTGCATATCCCACATTATCTAGCATCCCTAGGCAAGCAATTCCAGTATTTTACTATGTTTATTGTTAGAAAACTTTTATCGGTATTTCATTTATATCATCTATTGCTGCAATTTATGACCTTGCTTTGTAGACACGTGGGAGGAGTTCATTTTCCATGCCTGCTCCCGCTGACGTCTTCGCCATGACGACTGGACATAATTTATGGGCTTGCCAGCAAGGTTGCTTTTGGCACTGCAGAAGCTAGAAGACTAGCCAGGTACCTTATATGTCACACTAAGAGAGAGTAAAGATTCGAGGCTGTGCAAGTCTGATCAGTCTCTGTATGTGGTCCAAATGACAGGCCACAAACCAAAGCCAACTGACACAGCTAGCCAACCATGTACCTATCAAAAAGGTCCCAGGAGGGGTCAAACTAGTATCCAAATCCTGAAGGTCAAACTAGTATCTGTAATCACAGTGCCCTTCATAAGTTATACCTGGGGGAAAAAATTATTTTACACACACTTTATCCAGTCTAGTTTCAATGGTACCTGTCACTGATGCCAGTTCAGCAAAATCTACCAAGAAATACCACCTGTTCCCATAGGTTATACTGGTCTGTCTTTATAGTGAATTTTGATATGAAAAGCATCTCAGTGAATCAATGACTATCTTCTTCCAAAGGTGGGGAGAAGAAAGAATGAGACTATCATGCTACCTACCTACATGAATCAGTTTCCTTTCCTGCAAAAGCACAGATCTGAATGAATGGAGGAATGGAAGGGAATGATAGCATCTCTTCACAGAAAGAGTGCCAAGACCTCGCCTACACCAAAGGCAAGCAAAGAATGAAGGAAATGTAGCTTTGCTGAGGTAAGCCTGAACAGTTCTTGTATGTCTTTTAGTACACTTTAGTCACCATGCAACTGACAAGTTTTACTCATACTGAAGAGACCCTCTTCCCAGATAATCTGCTGTAAAAAGCCAAAGCTATATTTTATTTTGTTAGCAATATCCTCCTCTTATGCCCTTCTTTCTTCAATCCATAGAGCTCAAGTACTGCATGCAGGGAAAGAGGATGCCTTCAGCCCTGACTTTAAAAGGAAAACACACATAGAATTTGCTTTTTCAAAGTGAATGAGGCAGATCAGTGTCATGTTTGAGGTCCCATTCGGCATCCGGTCTGCTGTGCAATAACTCTGAATTGGTCTTTTGACAATAATACTTCAAGTCCCTACAAAGGAGGGGGAAAAAATGTGCTTCTGACTTTGTATGATGTTAGGAAAAAAAAGCCAGAAGTCAAACTAAGGGCTAGATCCTCACATTAGGCAGGCACAGAAAGCTCTCCTAACTGCTTACACCAGCATAAAGCAAATAAAATCATTCCAAATACTCTTCTTGCTGCAAAATGAAAGTGGCACATTTTCCTTTCAAATCAAACAAAACAGCTGGGGAATAACACAGTATGGATCTCTCTCTTTTCCCCTCCCTACCCCCTTTCTGCCAGTGTGCTAAACATTTATTTGCATTGCCCATCATTCAGCATACCCTTGTAAAGCTAGATGACTCAGTGGAGGACCTTCAACGCAAAATAGCTTCAGTTAAACTGACTTTTTGCATCTTCTTCGTCTTCAAACCGTGAAATAAATGACCTCATTCATATCATCCTGTCCTTAATGGTGACTGATAAGCCCACAAGAAGACCTATAGGTTGCGCAGCTGCTTCATAGCCTCTAATACAACTGCTCTACGTCTCAGTTGAGAAGTCATCATCCGCTCTCTCACAACACATTTTCAAAATCCCTTTCACTCAGTTGTACAGAGGTGAATATACATAGAGGCACTGCTATTTGGAAAGCTCAGGAATTCTTTATAAAACAATTTTAGTCAATAAGGTTACCAGCTGATGATTAAACCACTTAAGTCTAAGACAAGTCCGGAAGATATTCTTGTCAAAAACTAGATACAACTGCAATTTGTCCCAAATAAGGCAGAAGAATTCCACTTTATCTTGAAAAGTTCCTGCGCATCCTGCCAAGATGGAAGTCCACTCGCTGTAAAGTTAACAAAAAAGACAGTGTCTTTCGGACAAGGAGTCAGACAACATCTTGGGTGAACCTCATGTTCTTGGAGAAAGCAAGCTGGGATTTTGCCTAGAGCATACACCTTGCTTATTTCTCAACTGTAACTGGGGTGGTGCACAAGCACCGCAGAAGATGGGATTCACCTCCCTCCATGACCAAGGAATTAGTCACTCTGCATTTCAGGACCACCTCCATAAATGAGGAGACGACTTTCTCCATCTCTGAAAAGGACAGTGAGAGTCCTGATATAAAAAAGACTGGGAGGCACTCAGCTAATGTGATGATGGACCATATAAAAGCATCTAGGAAATAAAAAGAAATGAGATGACTGCTGTCCTTTCCCCTTACCTGGGGAACACCTGTGGTAAGAGATGGTACAAACCAGTCCACGGTAGCTATGAAGCTGCTTCCCAATAGCATCGATAACAAGAATCAAGTCTCTGTCCACAATATTCCTTTACTATTGACCTTCATGTGACTGATCTAAACAGCTACAGGCAGGAAAGCAAAGGAGGATTAAGGTGGTACTTATTATCACTGCCATTTCAAATTGTATTTCATTAATGCAGAGGAAAGGATTTTAGTGAGAGAAAAGTCTACTTAATCCAGTTTAGTATTTACAGCTGAAATGGGTTGTGACTCAATACTGCATTATTTCTGTCAATAACAGCAGTGAGACAAGGTATCATGGGTAAACCCATCTCGGAAAACTTTTTAAATAACTGCCCGATGCTGACTATTATTTTCAATTAACTCAGAGCAGGCTTGGGAAGAATGTTCCCAGAGCGAAAATAATACAGCAACTGGAGAAATTCAGCATTCTTTTCAGGAAAGATATTTTAACAACTATGTTTTGTAGGGTCCTGATGAAATGGAACCATCTCTTAGGAGTAGACAGCAGTCAAGCAGCACATTCATGCATGGCAATGAAGCAGCTCACTGCCTCTCAGCACTGGGAGGAACAGCTCTATTCTTCGAAAGAAGCTGTGAGGGTCATTCATGTACATGAAGAGTAGGCAGTAGCTTCTCTTCCAAAAGATCCCCCAGTAATCAGCACTCATGGTGCTCAGTGTTATCTGTCCAGCCTTGGAAGTCTAGACCATGTTAAGCATGGATTTAAATCTGTCATTCACAAACATTAGGGGCCAGCAGCAGTCTTGCTAGTGAGTTGTTTCTTCTTGCTATGCTTTTGTGTTCTCTTGGCTTTAATACAATTATTTCAGCAGTAAAGGGTATGAGTCTCTGAGGTAAGGTATGCAGAAAGGTTATTGCAGCTTAAAAAGTGACTGACTGCATGTCAGCTAAGCCTGCAACAACGCAAGACAAAACATACTGGCTCAATAAAAGAGATTTAACTTCTTAGTACGTATGCACACAATGACTAAAATAATGGAACTCTGATCTTAGTTACAGCTCCCAAGTGCTTCCTGAATACCAATGCCCAAGGAAAAATTAACTTACTGCCTCAGCTAGTTAACTGAGCTGAATCAGGAGGGATAGCATGTAGATGTGAACCCTGATTACTTCTGTGTGTACTCTGCTAGAGATAAGTGAAGAGAAGCCTGAGCTCTGCCTTCATATGATACTGCCACCCTTATCCTGCTGACCTCCATCATTTGTTGTCTTCTTTGAGGTCAAGGTATTAACATTTATATATGGCTGAGAAGTGTGGCAGGATGAGAACGGTCATTGCAATGTTGTACGGTGCTATCGTGTGCAAACAACCACTTTTCTCACCAGCAAACCGCTGCAAAAGAGCTCAGAGCTATGACTGACCAACAGAGGAAAAGAAGGCAAGGCAATCTCTATGAATCGTCCTCCAGTTTTGGAATTTTCCCTTCCTCTCCCCAATTCTTCCTCTCTGCTCCTCCCTCTGCCAAGACAAGCCAGACTGCACTTCCATAAGCAGTGGACCCATTAGAAATGCCTCCTGTTGAATGTACTGTCTCACACGGTTAGCCAATGGAGGAGTGAAATCACTGTATGCGCAAGTGGTAATTTAAAGGAGCTGCAGATAGGCAGGCACTGAAAGAAGAGGAAAGAAGAGAATGCTTGTCATGTTTTGAAAAGACAACTGTGCATCTCCTTTTCATTACTTTTTATTACAATGATCACAACTTCCTAATGAATATCAGTTTCTGTCACAAAACTGTAGCACATAATCTCATGCAATTTGCCACGATTGACAACACAGCGGCCTCTCTGAGAAGACAGACTTTTCAGAGGAGTCAATTATGGGAAAAAAATAACAACCACCCAAGTAATCGAAACAGTGGATAATTTGACACTTCATTTTCTACATAAACATATTTTCTTGATAAGTCATTTACTGGTTGCAAAAATTCTAAAAGCAGAATATAAAAGTAAACAACGATCTGCTGTGTAGTACAGTATGGATGGTAAGTGACAAAATACCATATTCAGAAAGAAAAATGACTGTCAAAGGCAGCTGGCAATTCATGCCTTTTCTTCAAATTGTTCCTACCCAATTGCTATGCAGCATCCTCAGTTTGCTCTCCAGTACCCACAGCACTTTTAGATATTTCACAAACAGTGCAGAGAACCATGGGGTCGCTGAATGTGAATACACAACGGACAACCTCAAAGGCTGGCAGATACCCTTACAGCAAGAAGGGTAAGAAGAACCCTCTACTTCACAGATATCCCCAAGACACCAGGGAACTGACTTGCAGCCTTGTGTATTTAAAAAATAACTATACGCACCTAATCTGGTCCATAGTTGCCACAGAGGGACACTCCTCAACACAGATAGAGGTAAGATGGATTCCTAGGACTCAAAACTGCTCAGCCATTTCTATCTTGAACAGTTTTCCACTGTGCTCATGTCCCTACTCAGAAATGTAAAAAATGCCTATACTTTCAAAAGGATTTTAACACACAACAGCTCTCATTAGGGACTGGAGAAGCTGGATGCTCAATGTTTCTAGAAACTAAGTACCTAAATAGGAGCGGACATATGATGGATTCTTCAAAAAATCTGGTATTTAATGACCAGAAAAGATGAATGTACATGCGTCCACTGCTCCAACAACTTTCATTAACCTGTCCATAAAATACAATGTCCATACATTGTTCAATCCTGCTTATATAAAAAGAGAAAGGAGACAAACCAAAGGTTTTGCAAAACTGTGGCATTTCTCACATTGTCTCTGTAACTATGAAGTTATAAAGACAACTCTCTGATCTCATCATATCTGAGCATGCTTTTGACTAGGACTTTTGCATGACCTGATGTTTCAACTTCTTCCAAATACCTCCTAGAAAACACTTCCCTTCCAATGTAGCACGACACAAGCCAGACAACATGTGCTAACACAAAAGCCCTTAACTCCTAAAACAAATGCTGAGGCTGAAGGACAGCAGGGAATAAGCTGCCCTATGACCCCACATGGTTTCAAACACTTCTTTGAAACTACTTCTCTTCCAAATTTGGGGATTATCCATTCCTAGACCAAAGTTCTAGACCAAAGCATTCCCACAGGATATATCAGCTCCCCCAACAGCAAAGGTATCAAGAGACTCAGAAGCCTCTGAAAGCCATCTTTCCGCAACAAACTTAAAAGATGGCCCATCCTCAGTTCCTCCTGCTTTCCCTATCATTCCCAAGGAAGGCTTTCGGTAATGCTCAACTGTGGCTTGAATCCCTAGGTACACAGCAACACCAGTCCCATCTGTATGATGCACTGGCAGCTGCAAGAACTACTTTATATTAGAGGTTTTCCCATTTCCATTTCCATTATGCACAGGGCTCCTCCCACTTGCCAAAATATGCTACAGGACTGCAAGAATCCTAAGCAACCTTCCCATGTCCCTCCCAAGCACCTCAGCTGGTGGGAGAAGGGCACTACCTCTCCCAGTCTTGGTCAAGGAAAGTTGCTGCTGGGCCTTAAGGAAGTGAAGATCTAGGCAGAAAAGATGGCTGAGCTATACCTAATATAATTTAAAATTTCGGATCTCTGCATCAACTGTTACCTACCATCATCATTGCTCCATTAAAAAAAAACCCTATCTTCTCTCCCTCACAGTATGCAACTCATTCAGAGGTGAATCAAGGCTTAGCCTTGTGTGGCAATACGACGGGGTCTGGCCTTCCTCCAGTCAGCCTCCTCTGCCTTCAGTGCTGCTGAGGAGAGAAGGAAGCCAACCGCCTCAGAAGGGTGCACTCAGAGCCCCCTCAGTTCCCACAGTGTGAAGCCCACTACCTACCACCACCACCCAGAGCCCCTCCTGACTGACTGATAGCACCTATTCCTGTTTCCCCAAAAACACCAACATACTTAGTCCTTCCCTGCCTTGCCAACTTCTTTCACCACAGCGCGTCAGGCCTCCTTCTCCATCCACGATCCAATGAAGTCCCAAAGCCTTCTCAGTCCTCCTCAGCCACTCTCATTTTTCCCCATGAAAATTAACTTTTATCAGTGGGAGTCTTGATGTGGCAAAAATGAATTTTGCCAGTGCTCTGGGGAAGCTGTAGCCTGGTTTCCAAGCTCAGTGCTACATTAGGAGACATCTAGCATGCTGCTGAAAGTCCCAAACTTTTACCATCATCCAAGTGAGCTTTCAGTGAAGCTGACCTTGTCTCAACACATGCCTGGGTATAGGTGCGTTCAACCAGTTTTTAGTTTTAGACAGTACTTGTAACAGCAAGTCGCTTTCCCGACGACTGCTGAAACAGGAACCCTGACTCCAACGCCTTGACTTTGTGGATTTCAGTGAGACCTATACTATTGCTCCACCATAATCTTCTTAAAAAGTTTCAGTGCCATCTTAAAAGTATGCAACACTGCCAGTCCTTGGGGGTCCTCTGGCAGGGAACCGCATGCACAGCAATGTCTAGTTACCAAGGGCTAAATTAAAAACCCTATGGCAGCTTTAGCTCTACATTTCTTTGCCTTTGTTGACTTGGCTACATTGCTTCATGCAATTTAATTTTTCTGCGTGAGAAGTTATAGCCATTTTTAAGACATATAACAACACCACTTCAGTACCTAAAGGAACACATTTTATTTCAAACCCTTTAGAGCTATATATTATTTGCCAGAAGCTTTAAGCCTTACAGCTCTGTTTGTGAGAGAGGTATTAATTTTTACAGGTTTTCTACAGAATTTGCCCATAAAGACTGCAGAGCCTACCATAAAGAGGCCAAGAATCACACTTTATTTCTTCATTAAACCATTTTTCATCGCTCAATAACTACCTGACCTCAGTAAGCCTCACAGAAAACCTAATGCATGACACTAAGGGCAGAAGGTGAGGCCATATACATTTTATACAGCCCTCGGAACTAATGAGGTAAAACAAACAAACGACAGACAAAACCCCCACAATATGCAATATGCATACATTAGCTATCCACTCCCTGAATGAATCTCGCCACCCCAGCCTCCGCTCACCTACAGCATATCCACAAGCCCTCCCTTTTTGCATGGAAACTCACTGCTGCCCGGCCATGGTGAAACTCCAGCAAACTTCACCTTCTTTTGACATTCTGCAGTTTCTGATGATGTTGCCTATACCCCAAAACTACACAGCAGTGTCAAAAATACAGCTTTCCTGCCATAGACATTATGAAGGAAAAAATACATAGGATGAAGGAAAAAAAACACAGAACAGCCTGCTGGCCTTGAAGGTAAAAAGCACCACAGGAATCAAGCCTTTGAGCCAAGTTATGTCTATGAAATGGATATTGAATCCTGGAAGAGCAATGGTCTCTGGGATCACATTAAACGCACAGGTCTCATGATGAGGGAAAGAAGAAGGAGGAAAAAGAAATGGTTCATGCCAGAGAATTAAACTCTCAGACTGACCTCCCCTTTGGGCTGACAAAATTCTGCACTGAACAGCAGTTGCTTCACTATAGACACAGCTAACTTTCCTAAGGGTTACATCTTTTTTTTCTTGCAACCCTTTTTTTTGTGTGTGTAAATTGCTGGCATAAATTATTGCTCCAGTCTGCCAGGCAGCCACTGCCTCATTAGTTCTGCTAATCCAAGTATGCCTCAAGAAGATATTTCAAATTGTTAACTAGACAAAAGAGCAGCTAACAAGCACAGATGCAAGGCTCCTTTCTAATAGCCCTGGATAAAATCTGGTCCTTCTTGGTTCACAGAGGACTCACAGGTACAGTAGAAATGGCAGGTCCAACCTTGTTCTCAACCCTGTTCTAGTAGCAGTCTCACTACTGGTGCTTCTAAGTAGTATGCATCTCTACTTGCAGCCAAGAGTACCAGAAGATGACACTACCTATCTTCTTGCTCAGTTGAAGCTGAGAAACAAAGCAGACTATCAGGATGTATCAAAGGGGCAGAAGACTGGTCAAGAGTCCCATGACACACCGATATATAAGCACTCTTTTGCAGAGAGACGGTAGCCCACCAGTGCTGAAGTCTTCAGGAGAGCGTGAGGGCTTCCCCGTTCTCACCCGTGCCAGGGTCGAACCTTCTGGGGTATGTAACAACAAGGCAGGAACGCCTGCAGCGGGACGTAGGGGTCAAGTTTTTCATAATACATTTCAAAGAAATGTTCCACAGTCTCAGGACATGTATGGGCAGATCTTCAGTCCCTTCAGTCTACAGGAGGTATAGGCTCCCAAGCTAAAGACCCAGATATAACGTGAAGGAGCTGTGATATTTGTCAACCAGTTTGACCAGGTAAAAGGAGGCGTCTGTTGAGCCAGTCATGACCAACACGTTTCACATGAGAATCACACAGGCAGCAGCTGTTGGAGCTTACTATACCTAGTTTTTAAAACCTGTGTCTCAAAAAGACTGAGCATAGTCTTCCTTTGTGGAAGCAAAGGGAGCTGAAAGACTGATGTCAGTGGACACTGGCTCAGAAAAATTATAGTCATTTATGGAGAGCTCCTGAAGGAAAGACATACTCTGCAGATAACCTAGGTGTGTCCCACCAATGTTCAAATTGGTGCCCAGCACTATGAGTTGCATCCCAAGATATATGCAGCCTAAATTCTAGGATGTATTTCCCTGCATGGCCATTATTCTCATTCCCAAACAACATTAACTAAATAGCACTGAGCTGCATGGCAAACGTGTAGCTTGCCTGCTAATACTACCATGTCATTTCATCTTTCAGACCTGACATATGCTGTAGCTGCATGGTTTGACTAAAATCAGCTATTTGAAAGATCAATTGCACCTAAAGAAAGATGTGCATTTTAATTCACAGAGAATAAATAACCAGTATTGGACAAGGCAGATTGGCTCCTGACTCTAGAATGATACAGCAGGGTGCACTTATTAGAAAAGCAATGACTTTACCTTTTAATTAAAACTGTAAGAGATTATAACATTCTTGAAAGGTGCCAGAATGACAGCACTACTAAATGAAGCCTTCGCTTTCTCCTTAAGAAAAAAATGTTTCTTTAGGATACAGGTAGTGTATTTTGTAAATCCTGTATTTTTTACAACGTAAAAGGGAAAAAAAGAAACAGAAAAAAGCTTCAAATAACCTCAAAAAATGATTCAAAGTTAAGACACTGAAAAAAAGAGCTGGCTGCAAGATCTTTGAGTCAGTTCATTTTTAGGATGCAATCTAGGTAAGAAGTATTTCCAAAAATACACATATTTTCTTTTTCCAGGATCCTCTCTCACAAATGTTCCTAGCCAGCTTTCCTCAATCTGTCCTCATCAAATAAGGTCACACCTGAAAACTACATGCACACTAATTTAATTCTGGTTAAGGTAACTGACAGTGGCATTAAAATCAAGCTTTTTAAAAGATATAAGGCATAACATTAACAGTAACGTAAGGCTCTTTTCAGAATCTTTCCAGAACCAATATAGAGAAACTTGCACAGAACATCAAGGACTACCTCAGCCATCAACGTGAGTCAAAATTTAAGCAAAGGATGGAAAAGGACATCTTGAGGTAAAAGGTTAATTAAGTCTTCCTGCAACTTCCACAAAACCTAAAAATACATCCCATTTTGCAAATTTGCTTCAACAGTTCAACACTTGTCATATATACTTTCTTACTTAGCAAGTGGTTTTACTGAAATAAGTGGGTCTATTTAAGAAATAAATATTAAATAGGGAAGAAGATTCCAGATTGCTGGTTGTAAATTTGGTGATTTCAATTTTGAGGTGCACAACTCCAGGCAGGCTTCCCACAGCCAAGACTCGCCTCATTCTTCCCGCCACCATTAAATATATTTCTACCCATTCCTAAAATCCTGACTACAGATTTCATGATGCAGAGCAGCTGCCAAACCAGTAAAGAGCCAAGCTCACCAGTCTCCTACAACTCCATGTTGTAGGAATCAGATGCTGAAAGCTTTTGTTGCTACTGACCTGGAACAAATCAATGTCAGTAATGGAAGGGCAGTATACCTATTTATCCCCAAATTTATTCAGCACTAAGCTTCCCATAGAAATCAATGCTTTTTAACAAAACTAAAATGCAAGACCTACCATGTAAAATAAATAGATCCTACCCAAAGTTCTTAACTTCTATAGACCTGCCCCCTTGGGTCTACTCAGCTGCAGAATACGAATTGCATGACTTTTCCATTTGGTCAAACCTCTTCTCAAGGCACTTGTCCTAGAACCTGAAAATCAACCGCATTTCTGAATAGGCATAATTACTGACAAAATGCTGCTGTTAAATATCCATTTAATATTAATCTATGTAATTATACAATAAGATAGTGATGAAAATTAAAATAGAGCCCAAGCTGGTATTCAGTAGCACTTTCCTACATTAGAGTTACAGGACCAGGCCCCTAGTGCTTGATAAAATTTAAACACATTTGTTTATACCATTAAACCACCAATCCCAGGCATCGTGGCTGGCTTTCAGTGCTTGTCAAAACTACACTTCAAAGCTCTAAGCTCAAAGTATGAAATACATGTTCTTACTGAATTAAAGCTAATGCCTAGACATTTGTGATCACTGACTGGATGGATTAAAAAAAACCCAAATAAACCCCACAACTTTTATAATCTCCAAAACTAATAATTTACTTCCACACATTCACATTATATACACAAAATCAGAACGGACACAATCTTAACTTTTTTTCTTTTTTTTTTTAAAAGCAATGTAATGAGTTTTGCAACTCAGGGAAGCTAACTTTCCTTAAGAAAGCAGCTGTGTAAACCTGCACATCCCTAGAGCAGTTTGTTGGCGAGACACCTACCTGCAATACTCCGTGTTCAAAGGTATGATATGAATGTTGCAAGTATGAGGTTTAATAAGGCCAAGTGCTGGGTCCTGCACTTTGGCCACAACAACCCCATGCAACGCTACAGGCTTGGGGAGGAGTGGCTGGAGAGCAGCCCGGCGGAAAGGGACCTGGGGGTGCTGGTTGACAGCCGGCTGAACATGAGCCGGCAGTGTGCCCAGGTGGCCAAGAAGGCCAACAGCGTCCTGGCTTGTATCAGAAATAGTGTGGCCAGCAGGAGCAGGGAAGTGATTGTGCCCCTGTACTTGGCACTGGTGAGGCCGCACCTTGAGTACTGTGTTCAGTTTTGGGCCCCTCACTACAAGAAGGATGCTGAGGTGCTGGAGCATGTCCAGAGAAGGGCAACAAAGCTGGTGAGGGGTCTGGAGCACAAGTTGTATAAGGAGTGGCTGAGGGAACTGGTGTTGTTCAGTCTGGAGAAGAGGAGGCTGACGGGTGACCTTATCGCTTTCTACAACTACTTGAAAGAAGGTTGTGGAGACGTGGGCGTTGGTCTCTTCTCCCAAGTAACTAGTGATAGGAGGAGAGGAAATGGCCTCAAGTTGCGCCAGGGGAGGTTTAGGTTGGATATTAGGAAAAATTTCTTCACCGAGAGGGTGGTCAACCATTGGAACAGGCTGCCCAGGGAGGTGGTGGAGTCACCATCATTGGAAGTGTTCAAAAAACGTGTGGATGTGGCGCTTCGGGACATGGTTTAGGGGGCATGGTGGTGTTGTGTTAACGGTTGGACTTGATGATCTTGAAGGTCTTTTCCAACCTTAATGATTCTGTGATTCTGTGAAGTGTTGGACCTGCCAGAGAGGACGCTGTGGAGTAAGACCCTTGCCGCAGTCTGGAGAGATATGGGAGAGCAGAATCTGACGTTCTCTGAAGACAAGAAGTCACCCTCACCCCAGAGTGACTGGAGGGAGGGCTCCCACCATCCTGAACAAGGGCAGGGAACAATCGATCTGTCTGTATTTTATGGAAGTTATGAATAAGAAAATACTTTCTGAAAAAAATCAAGAGACATGCCGATTTTAGAAAATGCCAACGCGTTTTCAAAAAATCACAAAAAACCCAGGCTGAGTTACTTTCTAATGTAATCCTTTTTACTTAATAGCCTAAGAGAACGGTATTGTAAGTTAAAAGGAACAATAAAAAGTCAAGACCAGTAAGTGACAAAACAACTAACAGATGTCCTCAACAACTCCGTTTTATAACAGAGAGAGAGGATACCTCTGTAAAAGGGCAAGGGGAACCGCTGATGTACAATCTTCTAAGTACTATAAAATTGAAAAACAAGGTATACCTACAGCTTTGCCTGGTGAACAATCCTTACTGTCAGAATGAGGAGGGATATAGATGAAATTGCTGAGACCAGTTTCTCTGTTGGCCTGTTCATTCCTCAGGAACCCTAGTGGATCCAGACTCCACAGGACCTAGGTAACATCAGTACCTTTGGGGTCAAACTTGTTTGAGTAGAAGTGGCTGCACAACATGCAAAGCACTGTAGAATCAGACCCCTGGTCTTTCCCCTTCCCCCAGAAGATAAAAAAGTACAAGAACATCATTAAGACACATGATCATCTCATACACAGCAACCCGAATACAGCAAGGTCTCCCTGTCAAACACAGACTCAAGCCCAGTCTCAAGTCAGGACTCACTTATCCTGAGCATCATCTACAGTCCAACACATGCCACGGCACATAAGTTCCAGCCCACCACCACCACTCAGACAGAAAACATAAGCACTTTCTGCACCTTACTGTGGGCTTGAGCACAGGTTCATAAAGTCTGAAAAGAGCTCAGCTCTTTCCAGCTCGGTGTGGATGCACGGCACCTCAGCTACGGCTAAGTGATACCCAGCAAGGCAGAGAGCACACAAGCAGGTCGAGGGCTCTGTGTATGTAGGGCCTCATCCAAACCTTCTCATTACCTTGAAGCAAAGACACAATCAGGATGTGGATGCAAGACGGCCACAGGGCTGGTTTTAAAGCACTGCTACCCAACAACAGGTTTTTTTTTATAAAACAGGAAGGAAAGGAAAAAAAGAATGGAGGCAAATACTCTGCTGGCACAAACTCCCACAGCCCCAGGAACAAGAGCAACTTATGCCAGACAAACTCCTGCCCCTATTGTCTGATTCATTCCTCACCAGCAGGCTTCCACACGAAACAAATATAGGCAGAAGTTACAAACAGTTGACATTTCAGCCACAGCAGTGGTCTGCAAAATGTCAGCTACTACAGTACCTGGTGCTTTCTTCTTGAGCTCCCTCTCTAATCTTAACCTGCAACTAAAGTTAATACTGATTGGGTTTTGTGTGTTTTTTCCTAATGAAAAGGACTCCCCTGTTTTGCTTGAGTAATATGTTTTTCAGACATGAAATATGTTCTTCGGGCATGAAGTTTTATGAGCTGTGTGCTCAAAAATAGCGAATAGGAATTATAAAACTGCTTAAGCTGCTTCTAAATTATGCATCCTTGTGACATATCCATCTTCACAGCCTAACGCTGCCGATGGGTAGGGAAGTATGTACCTCCAGAGAAAGGAGGAGGAAGAGTAAGATGCTTGGGCACAGCAGTTAAATACTCAAGATCATTCTGTCTCAACTGCAAAGTGAATGCACAGTTTATATGTTTTACGATCTGTCAATTGGAAAAGAAAAGGAAGTCTGAAGACGAGATATGATCATCCAAAGATGAGCATCCTTTTCCTTTGTCAAAGACTGTAGAAAGCCTCTGCAGCAAGCGTTACAGCTATTTCAACATAAGAACACCTGTCTCTGCAGCAAAATTTCAATACCTATTTTTAAGCCGAGACAGCACAGCCAATATCTCTATCTCTGGTCTCCCTCAAGATGGCAGACGTGACTGACAACAGCCTGAGCTAGCAAAAACCCGTCGCTAAAGCAATGGGCTTTCTAGCCATATAGTTAGTGGGAAAAGGGGAAAAAAAAACCCAACAAACCAACCCACATACCATTTCCAAAAGAACATCAGTGGATTGTCAAAACCTGACCTGAACTGGTCCATGTTTAAAAGATAAACATCCATGGAGACAACTACAGCCAAGAAAGCAGTTTAAAGCATTTGTATAAAGGCCGAAGCTAATCAGAGACACACAAAAAATCCCACCTTTGTTCCGTGTCTTTTTTCCTGAAAGAATGTGAGACAAAACCAAATATGTGACAAAAGTTTCCAACAAGGCTCCAGTCAATGGCTGAGTGTTACTAACAAGGCTACTGAGCTTCTCTTTGCATGGTTGGTGACATTTTCTGCATTTCTTCCCACTACTTTGTTTCAGAGTAAATTCATTGATTTGCATGGAATTGCTCTGGAAATTAGTATAACTGAGAGCAGGTCCGTTTGTACTTAACAGGTAGTTCTTTCCTCTCCTGTATAGCCTGAAAGGAAACGCTTCAACAGAAATAAAAGGGAATTAAGGATGAAACACACTTTTATGAGTAATGAAGGTGAGTAAAAACACTGAATGAGATGTATAACCAAGATTAAAGACTTGAGCAGAGAGAGAACTAAATGGAAAAACCACATGTGCATGTTCCATGTTGCCAACTGGCCAAGATTTTACCTGGAGTCAAACTGTGTCCAGAGCCATTTAAGAAGAGAGTCTGCAATGCGCTATTTCAGGCACAAATAAGGAAAACATAATTCCAGGTGTCTGAACATAGCCTTCCTCTAGTGCTGTAGAGGGACTGCAGCCAGCTATAGCATGCCTTAGTATGCACAGCATTACAACAAAGAATTTCAGGGTCTTTCAGTAAAGTGTACTGGCAGTGATGGAGGAAAGACCAAGAGAACCAAGCACAAGACTTCTTGGCTCAGAGATGACAATGACAGTCTACACTTCTCCAGAGTGTGTGAACGTCAAAGAAGAAAAAAGTATGACGGATGGCACACTCACACAGGGCATCTGTAGGAGTGACTGAGAAAAACGATGATTAAGAAAATACAAAATAATTCTTGTTTTAAACAAGACAGCTCATCCTTTTTGGTGCTGTGGGCCAGCTGGCAGTGCAATGACACTTACAGCAGCTACATATTAAAACAGAATTTGCCATCAGCCAGTCATCCTGGACCCTCAGCCACATGACTGTCACACCTCCCTTCCACACACACAGGAAAACTAAACTGCTAAGTTTCAGCCCCTTCTAGCATGTTCATTCTCAACCCAGTTTTAAGCCACGGTAGAAGAGGCAGTGGGACATACAGTATTGTACTGGGGTTGTCAGACAGGCATTCTGGTCTGGGTTTAAAAAAATAATAATTCTAAAATGACAAACACATGCAGAGGATGGTCTCATCTGGACTTCCACCTGGTGCTTCTGCAGTTGTGGGACCAGTAACATCTTATTCTCCCTTTAAATGAAGTGCTAGGACAACTAATAAACACTTGTGCCACATATGAGCCATCATAAACGCTGTGCCCAGGCAAACATTATCTGCACTTGCTTGGGATGTTCAGCGCAAAGGACACCGAGGCTTAGATCCAGATTTGAAAGCGCAGTTCCAAACAAGCAAAGAAGCAGCAGCACCAACACAGTAACCACAAGTCATGAAGTCTGCAGCTCTGTTCAGAAAGGTTCCTTTTTAGGTGACCATCTTCATGTGTCCTGCAAGACATTCCTGTAGGTGGGTTTATGTGTGAATAAAGAACCTTGCATGAATAATGAGATGTTCCATAAATTATTTCCAATCTAAATAATGAATTATATGCTGGAATGACAGTCTTTGCTGCTTCTCTCACCTCCATCCTGAAACTTGCTCAACCTTTCGAAGTATGATGATATAGGAACTTGAACAATATCTAGAATTGCCAGCAGTGTCCGGGTCAGTCTGAGAAGCTCACTAAAACTATAAAAGCCAAAGTAGATGAGGTTTCGAGCCAGATGTACCACCTACGAGAAAAAGAAATTAAAAATGAAGTATCAGCAATCTGTGTGGCATGCAGCTGTACGATATGGTTGCATTTCACACAGCAGCTTTCACAGAGATCCAGATCGCCAGTTGCATTCAAATTAGTACAAGTTTTTCCACTGATTTAAATGGGCCTTGGACTAAGGCCAGTGACTTCAAATGTTTTTCAGAGTTAGATAAAGCAATTGGTCAGTCAAATTACAACAGAAAGCAAAACCAACATGAGATGTAAGAAGGCGTGAAAGGATACAATGTGATCTAGGAAAATATATATAAGACTGAGAAGAAAGACTCCAGGAAATTGTTTAAAGAGGCAGCAGCTGTGGGGAAGATGGAAGTCAACAAGAGTAAGACAACTGTGGTAAGTTTGAATGGAGGTGATTTAGGATGACTGGAGGCAGGACCGACAAAGCTTGGGAGGTAGGTTGGAGGAAGAACTATAAAAGCTGTAAGCATTTCCCCTTTTTTCAATGTTATTTGAGTCTAGAAGATTTAGGCCTATCTAAAGTTTCTGTCAGGAATTTCAAACAATACTTAAAACACAGAATTAGGTTATTCAGAGTATTTCCTTCAGTGTCATATCTTACACAGAGAGTAGTACTTATGTTGAAGAATCCCTGCATGCTAATTCACTGATGTGGCGAGAAAGGTCATATGGCCATTCACCCACACACATCTCCCTCCCTCCTGCCACTGAAATGCAACCATCTCAGGAGAAGGAAGCAAAAATACAGTTGTTTGACACCAGACTGTAATATTGTTTTCTGCAGTAACAGTCATCGCCAGGAACATTAGAATTAGGAACTGGTGCTTCTTTAGGACATTTTACACCAACATTTATTCTGCAACTATCTTTATTTTGAAAAAGCCAATGTCAGCTTAGCTAAAACGAGGAGGAATACTGAAAGTAGGCTGCAGATAGCTGAGAAGTACCTCAAATGTAAGTTTATTTTTCTCTTTGTCTCCAAAAGGAAAGGGTTGATTTACAACTTCTTTCAAGTACTCTTCTACAAATTCCATAGTGAGTGCAAACTTCCTCTTCATTTCATTTCTCGAAGAGTCTGTGAAAGAATCGTACCTATAATGCAAGGCACAGAAGGAAGGAAAATTACACCTCTAATAACAGGATAAGCTGTCACTAAACTAAAACCAAACCAATAATAAAGCTATAAAATTACCGTCAGTTGTCTGTAAGGAGAAGGAGTAGAGGTCAGCTGATTCTGCACAGATATGCAGAGAGGATGGACAAACCTTCCCTCCAAACATACCAGTAAGGGTTGCAGGGAATGGGAATAACAGGCACAGGAAAATACTACTGTTCTGGCAGATAGCACTCTTAAACCTTGCTGTGGCAATTCAATAATCCCTAAGTCTCAATTTCCTTTCTCCACAAGGAAAATAGTACATGAGGAAAGCAGCTCGGGACAGACGACTTCCACCTTTGCACCACCAACTAGGACCGATTTTTTGTATATGTCGAAACAGTCCTTCAACTCACTAACAGAAGCAATACTGTCTGCTGCACTGCTATACTTCTTCCTCTGTTTCTTCAGCCAGGTACTCCTTGTCTGGGTCTAGCCCAGTGGCACTGCTCCATCAAATCAATTAAGACAGAGAGGCTTTCCACTAAAGTCAATGGGCCCTTCTCCCATACTTAAATTTAACACATGCTTAAGTACTTTGCTGGATGGAGGCCAAAGCCTCTGTGAACTGTTTCTGGGGCAATAGCTGTACCGAACTGTAAATTCTGGCTTTCCAACTGTGGCTTTCAGTTGAGCTTGAACCATAAAACTGAGCTCCAGCCTAGCAAACGTGTAATGTTAGACACAATTAGACTACTTCAAGTTCAGTTGGTCTGAGGTATGGCCATTCCATTTTTCCCCAGTTTGTTCCCTATAAGAACACAGTGAAAAATGAAATTGAAATATTTTCATGTAAAGATACCCATGGAAGTTTCCAAGAGTAATAATTAATAGCTCTGTGTTCTGCAACAGAATACCTTTCCACAGATATGTTGTGTTGACATTACACTTCCACAACCATTTTGTTCTGAGACTAACCCCTACAAAATGCTTTTGTACTTTAGTTTGCAACACTGTCAACTCACTCATGAATTGTGATCTTAGTAGGAATTTCAGTCCACAATCTGGCATATCTCACAGGTACCACAGATTCCTGAGGATCTCTGTCCACATGCATGTGTAGCATCAGCCGACAAAAAGAAGCCCGGAGGTCATAAGGGAGGCTTTCATCAGACATGCATCGTAGGATCAAGTCTACTGACAGCTGAGCAGAAATCTGGTTGATGGCTAGATATTGGCGGTCCAGGCACATTCTTGCAAAGAGGTTCAGTTGGTACCTTAAAGAAAAACAGCAACATATTTCCAACTGGTTTCTTCAAATACCATGAAACAACATACCTCACAATCTCATGTTACAAGACTTTGTAATGTCAGCCTTTCTGATGTAAATGCTAAAAAATGACAAGAGAGACTTTGCTAACCAAGGGAGCAACTTGCCATTAAAAATGCTAACGTCAGCCTCCAGTCCCCGTGAAGACTGGGCTCCCTTTGAAACTCAAAGGAAGCGTTGTTCAATGGAAAGCTGAAGGATTTGGACTATTTGTTTTCAATCTGTGTAAGACACTGTTCCATGATCCCATCTCCCCTCTAATCCTAAAGACGCTCAGGACACTCCTTCCTCAGAGCATGCCTTGCTTCCAGAGCGGCACAACCTAAAAATATAGCCCAATAAATAAAAGGTAAGAGGCAAAATGATAAAAAGAAACAAAGAGCTGTAATGAGCAAAGGAAACTCAAGATTTGCCTGGAATAGACAGCAGAGAGTGCAATGCTCCTACCGGAAAAACTTGAAACAAACTTTTAATCCCAGTTTCTGGCATGACCTAGTTTCCTTTTTTGATATTAGCACATGATCCAGATAAGAACAGCACCAGGCTTTTTGGAGAGTTTACATTTTCTTCCATCTGAATAAGCAGTTTTACCTGTAGTAGGTAAGAACTTCTAAATCAGCTTTTGTGCCCTCCTTTGCCTCCTGAGCCAGATGCCGGATGGCTTTGCCATGAGGTTCCTTGTTACTGTCAATCCAATAAAGCCACACTTCCTCTTCATCAATGTCATCTGAGATGACTGGGCATTCCAAGGGATTGTCCATTTGTGTTGAAACCAGCCTGCAAACACGAATCATTCACAATGGAGCCACTAGCAAACTGCTACGAACGTAACAACAGAGCAGATAATAAAAAGGTATGTTCTGATTATGGATGCTCACTTGGTCTGAATGAGAATGTCAGCATTCCCTGGGCTCAGCATAAATTTGCAGATGAGTTCCTGAGTTACTGGTATTGCTGTGGTGTTAGATACACACAGGTCCGAGAGATAATCCAAGAATCTGCAGTCAAAAAACCCACAGATGTAACAGAACATGAGACCTAAAATACTACACAGAAACAGTTGCAGCAGCAATCTCTAGCATCCATCACTAATATGCTCAAGGGAGCATATATCACAAGTTTTATCAACACACAATTTTTGCCAATTCATACTGTTGCAACTCACAACAGATAAAGATGTGTAATAGCTTTGAGAGCCCCCCCTGAACGGTGCTGAACAATCAGTCAGGGAGAGAAAATAAAAACATCTCAAGTGTAACACTTCCCAGCAAATCAAAGGCCAAAGGGTTGTGCCAGAACTTAAGAGCAGCCGGAGGCTGTCTTAAGCTTGGCTGGCAGGGGAGCTCCACTGACGGCCCTCGTCCTTGTCAGGAGCCAAAAGCAAGAGTACACATTGGCACCCATCTTCCCCATCAGGTAACACGCATCTCCCTAACCCACGTAGCAAGGAGATGTTACTTGTGCTGGAGATAGCCACGTGCCCTCTGAGGAACTCCACTGCACTGGAGGAGTCCACACCTCCACCTTTTGGAGATGCCTTTTAAAATCTCTGAAGTGACACAGCCAACAGTTAGTGAAGATCTGGCAGGACCTGAATACAGGACCTCTGTTTTCAAACAGGTCATTCCATGTAAAGCAGAAATAACAAAGCTTTGCATGGAAATCAGTTTCCTATGAATTTGTCCCTCAAATTTAGGTCTTCTGATGTTTAATAAGGTTCAGGCTGAGGCCTTGCTCACAGTTGGGACATTCATTAGGTATCTGCTTCTTGCCCCTCTTTCATGGATTCCTCTGTGTGTATTAACAGCAGTCCATATTGCAGCCTTTGCCTCACTGGAATACAAAAGGGGCCTCTTCCCTCTATGTAGCTGCTTCTTCTCATGACATTTGTAGGACCTGAGTATCTCTGAGCCCACCACTCCTCTTGCAAAAGCAGCTAAAACTGGGCAAGAGGCTCAAGAGCTGGCGGGGGAACAAATACGAGCAGGCGCACACACACAGATCATATACTCCACTTCCTTAGAAATCCAAGTAAAAAAAATTGACCATCTACTATCAGCTGTTCAAGGATCCAATAGTTTGACCCTCTATAGGTGATCATCCTACCAAGAGGGAATCAGAAAAACATTTCTGCGTTAGCACAGACCACACTCCCCACAGAAGTCTGGGAACTGCAAGGGATGAGTCCAGAAAGCATTTTTAGGGTACACTTAGGAACAATTTTACCCATCGCTGAAATGAAGCTTTGTGGCAGCAGGTAATTAACAATGCACAGCAATATTGCATTACAAAGATAATATTAAGTAAACAGCACATAATTACACAGAATTCTGAGGGAGTTGCTTTGTTGGAGCTAAAACTTGGGAAATGTTGTAGCTCTCGTGTTTTGGAGCATACTACCACCATTCTTACTCACACAAGCAGTGCTGCAAAAGTCTACAAGACTCTCCATGAAAATAAATGCCTTTACTGTTCAGATTGCACCATCTTGGCAAGGTGTATTTTTCAAACATTTATTGCTCTTGGACTTCAGCCTTAAAGACGTGAATGTATATTTTAATGTACAGAAATTGCACAATTTAGTTACGCAACAATACTATGACATCCTCCACCACAAAGTGACATGACATTGTCAGTAAACATTAGGACCCTTCAGCACTGAGAAGGAGCTGATCTCATGCAGTTTCCTCTTAGTACTGACCAAATCCAACACAGCTTAGCATGGGAGAGGCAATGAGATTACAGTGAGGCAAAACAGCTGCAGACATACAGAGAATAATTGAAGCAGTGAAGCACCAGGGCCTTGAGCAATATCCTTAATCGCTAACAGAAAAATGGTATTAACAGTTACAGAGGACATTATTTGGCCTTCAGTACATTGATTTCTTATACTTGTATTACTTCAGCAATTTTACAGCTGAAAATCCAATGAAAAAAATAGATAGATTTTCCATTAAAAAAAGAAATCCATTTCCTTTATATTCTGACCTAAAGGTAATCAAAAAATTTCTAATTGAGTGAAGTTCAAGGCCAGAATTTTTCATTTAGAACACGATCTGGTCTAGGACACATATTCACTGGGATCTTCAATGCCCTAGGCCCCTTTTAGGTCTGACCTGGAATCAGAAACTGTAGGAAAACTGGTATTAATAAAAGGTTATAAAAATTGACATCTGTGTAATTTGCACCAAGGTTATTAACAGGGGAATCAACACAAGTGGCAGCTTCACACAGGAGCTGCAGAGTTATAAGAAGTCAAAATTTGTTTCTCTTTATCCCAATCGGAACTAAATCCAAATTTTCAAAATTGTCCTCTAAAGTATAAACCTTCTTTTCAGTAAGCTCTAGTTCTGAAATGCAGATATAGTCGAATCCCAAGAATTACAGGTAGTTCTGATATTTTCTAGCTTGACACTACACATGTGGGTGTAGTACATGTACATGTGGGTTGTCTGCCAGGTCAAAAAAAAACATAAGCTGGAAGAAAGAGACAATAAAACTATGAATAGCAGGCAGATTCACAGCTACTACAAATATAAAAGCCTATCAATACAGAAAAAGAATGTTATGTGGACCACTTCAAACCTTGGTTCTCGATTTCTCCTGAGTAAATTAACAAACGTCTCTATTTCTTTAGCTGTGATGTGCTTCTCTAGCAGTTTTCTGTTGTTGTGCAACAAAGCTGTGATGGTGTCTTCTGCCAGAATATCATAACCAATCTGGGACTGCATGATGCAGAAGTTCTTAGCAATATATTCCTGAAAAAGTGAAAATTCCCATGATGACCTGTTAAGCAGTAATGTTTTTTCTTTTAGAACCAGGAGCACCCAGCTCAACTAGAAATCAAAATAACCCTCAAAACTTTCCTCTCTGAACTGGCCTGAACAGAAGAACATCTGAACACATAAAATATGTACCCCAAGAAACATACTCAATATTATGAGTATGATGACTGACTCTTCTTATTCTTTCATAAACCAACAGAATGAATCAATGAAAATATATACAAAATTGAAGAAATGGCAACCAATTTTTTTAAAAGGAAAAACCAAAAGGTTTTTATAATGTTTAAGAATCTTTCTTTCCTGAGTCTTCCTTCCTTCCTTTCTCTCCCTCTAAGACAGAAGTATTTCTGTAAAGCGTTAGAAAAAGAACAAAGAAGCCACACATAGCAGTTCAATCTTTTACCTCTAGTCCCTTTAGTCATATAAAGTTAGTGTGTTTTTTCCCCGCTGCAACGTGCAAAGCACTTGACACCATGTTCTGAAATGCTCACAGGGAGTCTCCAGCAGTGGGATACCAGGGTACCTGATAGAATAATCTCTAGTTTGATTCACTGCCATCCCTCTACAAATATTTAAGCAACAGAAACAGGAAGATTTGCAGACTTCCCACTTTGTAAGCCAGAGTCCAAGAGCATAATTTTAATAACTGAAAGGACATGAATGAAGCAGTGGACCCCAATCTCAGCCTGAGCCTGTGAAAGTTTAAGGTGAACCTATGATATTCATTGCTGATCATTCAATTCATATAGAAATGCCGACAAACCAAAAACACCGTTCCTCAGCATGAGGCAGTAAATGACAGTGACTTCTTACTACTAACTTACACAAAACCCAGTCCTTTCACCTTACCACAGAATCCCACTTCTAGTGCAGACTGCAATGTCAAACCCAGGATATATAATTATAGAAATCAGGAGGAAAATTATCTTGAATACCACTGACCTGGTTCTTCCTATAGTCCTGTTGGGAATGTCTGAGAACTCTGTAACATAACCTTAACATGTATTTGTATGGAGCATATCTCTGGTCACCTAGGTCTTCAAGTCTCAGCATCGATCCTTCACCTTTGTCCTTAAAAGGAGCTTTGAGGATGCCGAATATCTGTTCAAAATCAAAATCTCTGAGAGTGAAAATCGAACCCAGATTTTTGCTTAACTTATAGCAGTCAATGGAAATGCCCTCTGACAGGATCAGCACAAGGGCCTTTCGACCAAAGTCAGAAGTGAATCACTGCACTTATCTACGTATGACTAAACACAAGTGGGGGCACAATCTCAGACGTTACAGCTTTACGCATTTAGCTTCACACTTCCCACCAACTTGACTGACACTGCTTTCTCTTTACGGCTATCCACAATTTTAAACATTGTTAGTTAAGTGCCTTCACTTTGAATAAACTAAGGATTTAAAAGGAGGACAATACTGGCTGTTGTCCAGTTTCATCCTTTTTGCCTTTTTTTTTTTTAATTTCAGTAGGTTACTTCAAAAGAATATTAATTTTGATTTACATGCAAGTTGGCCCTCACACAAGCAAAGTCAGGGATCCATAAGGGAATCAGAATTTTTCCTATATGGGGAACGCTTGCAGGATTGGGACCATGTCGCAAGCTTGTTTCAAATTTCATCAATAATTTGCTATCAAATGTAGTCTTCAGAGTCGTTGGAATCATATGAAATCAGCCATCGGACATAGCCCCTCGTGCCTCTATCCGATTCACAGACGAAGAGGTGAACCTTGGCTAAATAGTGTCATATCTATCCAACCCAACCAGACACAAACCCAAGATGGCATAAGCCAAGTTACCTAAAAGTAACGTTTTCTCAAATCACTCTCTCCTACAATGTTTGTAAATACAAGCAAGTTATTAATATAGTAGGACATACCTGAGCCAATATATTTTGTTCCCTCATTAATTTTTGTCGTTCCCGGTTTGGCTTGGTAATGACCACATCCAAAACTTCCTGCCCATTATTAGGCACATCAGCAACAAAGAAAATGAGATCTTCTAGTAACTTGGTTACAAACCTAGAATGAATAAACAAATCATTATTATATACAGTCATTCCACACTTGCTAGGATTCATTAAGAAATAAAATCACCTTTTAGAACAAGCTTTATCTAGCGCAATGGAACTTCAATCACTGCTAAGTTAAGTTTGACATGTACTTAAGGATTCCAGACCTTGGTTCAG
>NW_010515537.1:55531-79038 GCF_000687285.1 Phaethon lepturus
GATGTTTACCAAGTCATTAAACAACAATCAGAGGGAAAAAGCGAGGAAAATACAGGCTTCTGGATTGATGCAGAGTGTTCAGAAATCCAACATCTATACTAGCTGGCCTCAAGGCCCAGGAACAGTAGAAAGACACTCTTACATAGCCTAACAAAGTTTTTTTTATACTTTATGAAGGACATGGGTCCATGAAACAAGATGATGGACTCACTAGAGGAATAAAAACATTCTGCCACTAGAGTACTTCCCCACCGATGCAAGAAACTATTGAAAACTTACTATATTTTTTTCACTCTCTGCTAAAGAAGATTTGGCAGAAGTAAGTGCTAAAAAGGACAGAGGCAGTAGTGATTCCTTTTCTCCTACCTTCAGAAAATGCAAAAAGAAAGTGGTCATTGCCTCCTTGTCACTAACATACCTCACCAGACATGCACAGAGAGAAGTACGAATGCCCACAGATTTCAATGAATCTCCCTTAAAAGAACTTGCAATCTTTTACAAACAAAACCCATCATGTCTGTTACCCTGGGGAAGCATCATCTGAATTTGGACAACATATAATCTGTAATTCCTAAACCTGCAGGCATGCTATTAAAGTGGCAGGAGGATGCCCAGTAGACTTCCAAAGTCATCTCTGGGAGCCAGACACAAAGCTTCCATTACCCACAAGACGGCTGGGCGGGTCAGCTAAACCCTCTGAGTGAGCTTTAGCTTCAGAAGTCTCAGCCCACTGGTGGAGAACAGCAAGGTCCCCCGCAACAGAAAAAGTAGATGTAGGATGGAGCAACCAGGAATAAACTGTTGGGACCCCTAAGTAGGAAGATGATAATACAGGCAAAAGAGGTTTTTTTTCCAAAGGAATTCACAGGAACAAATAATGGCACTATTCTGAAACCACTCCGAAACGTTTTACATGTCTGTTGTACCAATCTGTCAACATCAAGACTTGACAATAATGCGTTGCAGTGACACAGCAGTGCAAGGTTAATACAAGGATGTCACACCTTGATTATGTCGTATCCTGCTCTGGTTCAACTCAATCATGAAATGGTCCATCAGCTTCTCAAGGCTGAGTACCAACACCCAGGCCATTACAGATCTGCCTGTTATGATAAAACCTCCACCTGATATTAAACCATCTGGTCTAATTGCTACTGACAACCGACAGCAAAAATTTAGTTTTATCGCCAAAAATTAACATTTTTGGTAAAAAGCTGTATATGATTCATGGTGGAATAGAAGTTACAAATTAACACTGCCAGAGATGTTGTCTAATATTCAGTTTAACCACAGACAGCGGAAAAGAAATAGCAAACTACATCACTGGCAGTGGGGATGTATTTGGCTAAAATGTACAACAAAATCCCTTAATTCAGGGGCGGCTGTGAAGAACAGACATGCTAATAGCACTACAGCTCAAACTCAGATGAAGATAAAGGGTAAACACCAAAATTATGTAAAACAGGAAAAGAGAACAGGGAAAAATAGAAATAAGAAAGAAAGGGACTATTAAGGCAGCTTCTGTGACACTCTGAGACCTCCTTCTACTGCTCTCGCAGCTTGACCGTGAAGTGCAGCGACCTCCACGTAAATCAAGAGTCCTGCTGCGCCGCCCACCGTATAGATGGCTTTCGTGTATGTGAGAACCAAATGCAATGGGCCCCCATATCACAGTTCAGAAGTGGTTTATCAAAGGACATTAAGACAAACACTTTGCATTTGCCCAGAGAACTACCCATTGATTTCTGTGGCCAGTGAGCTGGGGCAGTGCTGTTTATCCCCTCTCACAGAGGAGATACACAGACCAGCCCGAGGTGCAGCAAGGATGGTCTGACAGAGGTGGAATCTAATCCCAGGCTAAGCACTCTCGGCACTGAAGTGTGCTTTCCCAGTTGCAACTGTGTCCACAGGGACGTTACTAACTTACCCATTACTGTGATGCCATGATGTCATGAGTGACCGAACACCAATTTAGGAGGGAAAAAAATAAAACTCACTAACCTCCTTTCATTCTGGGTTATTGTTCCATTCTCCAGCTTTTTAACAGTTGATGCTAGAACCTTGTTTGCGTCATTGGCAAAGTCCAAGTCTCTGACCTCAGACAGAGGAACCGATACAATGGCAAAAGCTTCCTTGTCCTCTTTTGTTTGGCACGTCCCAATCTGCAATAGTTTTTGGTTTAATATGGGTGAGCAATCCTCTTACCTTTATCCTAATTATTATGCATATTTTCTAGGTGAGAAGTGAGATCACCTGTAGAGAGCTTCAGGAATGGGTTTGGGATTTCAACCCCAAGATGTATGTGTTTACCTTTAACATCACAGGCCTCTCTTCATCGGTGTCTATTGGAATGCTGGTACTAGTGACCCAAGTGTTAGTGCATAAATGCCTCAGTCGGACGTATGAGTTCCTAAAGGAGAACAAGGCAAACAACAGGTTAGATGGATCAGTCCTGAGGGCAAGGTGGGATGCAATGCAACACATGACCATAACATGAGACTTGAGGGCGTGAGTTACACCAGCCACTCACTCATAATAAAAGGGTGAGGGAGACCTAAGAGATACCACAGTAACCTTTTCTCTTGTCTCCTCCTTTCTCACCCAGAACAGAGCTGCAACAAGAACAAACAGCATCTTGGCATTATGCAGAATGCTGTTTTTAAGTATTTATATGAGCCTAGGAGTAAAGTATTCCTTAATGAAAAAAATTTAAAAGGAAGGTGTTATAAAATCCTATCTGAATAGAAACACATTTCATGAAAAAAAACAACTCTTATTTTTTTCTGTAAAGTAACAAACCCTTTTAACCTGTCACAGCACAAAAGCCAGAAAGTAAAACTGACTATGGCTTCACAGCTTCACCTTTCTTATCTGCAAACCCTTGTTCTAGGGAGCAAGCATTTACAGTACCAGTTCTTAGCTGAGAATCAAGTGAACAAAGAGCAGACATAGGATTCTTCTAAATTCTTTCCATATGATAATCTGTGGTATTATCAAAAAGCAGAGCTGAGAAATCAATTACAATTTTTACTCTGAATTCTACTTTTTAAATATATTCACTTCATTCACGCTCTCCCCTTCATGCTGATGGGCTTTGAGTATTCAAGTAAGCAAATTATCTGGCAAAACTCAGCATAGCAAATACACTTCAAAGCTGCATACATCAGTATTTGCAGGTACCTAGCTTTAAAATCCACCCTCATAACAACTAGCCCCAAGTGTCTGCGTGCCCATTCAGTCACAGGCAACACCGTGTGACTTATCTAGCCAATCTCAGCTAAGCAACACAGTTGAAATTTCAAATATTCACAATTAAAACCCAGAAGCCACTTGCTGAATTCATTTGAATAACAAATGTGTTCAGTGGCATCATGATCTGTCAGGGAAACAGAAGCCCAGTTCACCATTCACATTATTTTGTTGGGAACAATTCAGTCAGATCTATTAGCAGTACAGCTTTTCCAAACAGTGGACAAGGCTCAATCCTGTCCCCAAATGTATCTGTGCAATGTTTAGCCCATTATTTTTCTCTTCACAGACTCTCTTTAAGTGTCATTTGTTTTATCCTTATAATTATTTTACCCAGCCACAGCAGCAGTATCATGTTTTATACATCCCTTGTTTATCCATGAACACTCCTCAAATTTTAAGTGAAGGATAATACTTGCTGGTGTTTGATTTTTTCTGCTTTACTCCCCAGCATAATGCTAGGAAGAAACCCTGTCAATGCAGCACTATTTTTTGCCCCCTTTTTTTTTTGCCTTTTTTTTTTTTTTTTTTTACCTTGGAACCAGGCAATCAGCTCTCTGAAGAGTGGTGGCATCCAGTTCAAAGAGAGATGCAATGTCATTTCCATGTGGCACAGAGACCAAAGTATACATAATCTTCTCCCCTGCTTGGCGTTTCTTCTTTGAAGCAGGAAGGTCGCCGTCTCTCTGCTGATTAGGCACAAGGGTTATTTGCTTGCATCAGGGCCCATTATAAATTCTCCAATTACCTTGCGGACAAGTAATACATCTGAATTGTACTTTTTTTTTTTTTTTTTTACATTCTAGTAAGAATGTACCATGACTGGGTGTGGAGCGTGTAACACAAAGGATGCGCTTTGCCCCAGGCACATGGGGTTGCAGGGAGTCATTATAACAACAGCAGGTCACAAGCTAGAGAGACTGCAGTACTGTATACATTATTACTTGACACCTACAACTTCAAAAAATTTGCGGTAGTTGCAGAACTTTCACTCCCAACAGATGTAACTACACAGTGCCGGTTTGGAAAGGGCCAAAGTTAAAAGAAGAGAACTAATGAAAATCAGATGTTTTAAAGGGGGGAAGGGACTTTAAAAGCAAGCAATTTGCCGAATTCCACCGTTGCTTTATTTAAGTTTGCTCATTTTTTCCTGTCATACATACGGTCAGAATCACAGCAGCACACTGTCCAAACAGCAAGAGCCAGAAGATCTGCTCCACTAAGACCAACGTGCCATTAGAAGGTGGGGGACACACACAAAGCACCAGCTAGCTTGTAGCAGAAATCTTAGCACAGGCTGATAATGCACTGGAGGCTGCTGGATCCAGCACAGGTCTGAGCGTGCCCACAAACGGGAGAAGCTGTCCTGCTTCGAGGAGCCCAGCTTTCCAAGTGACAGATTTACTTTCTGTTGGTGCCTCAAAGGAGGCGTGCAAACCTAAGGTGGCGATCTTCCTCCCGCCATCTGCCGAAGGTCCATGGGAATTTTGTGACTCGGCACCACGAAGCAGCCATCTTCACCTTTAGTTACCTACACATCTTTGTCTTCACAGATGCCAAATCCTACCTTCTCTGAGCACGTATCTTTGCTTGAAGGAGTAATTCAGAGTCTGTGCCCGTAACCACGCAGCAGCCAACAGAATTACTGGCGTAAGTAAAAGCTGCTCCTCTGGGGTGTTGAGTTACACATATTACAAAAGACTAATAACCAATTAAGAGACTGGCAGCCCAGGGCTCTTCACGTACAGAAAATACGTCAGGGGGAAAAGGAAAAGAGGAATGAAGAAAGCCAAAAAAGAAAAATCAAATGCTGGGAACCTGAAATACTATTATAATGATTTATAGTGCACCCTTCGGGAGGAGATGTACAAAGCAATGCAAAGAGGCTAGACTGTACTCGGTTGGCATTAGTACCTTGATTAAAGCCAAACTGAAAGGGATAATCAAGGGCAAAGCTTTGATTATTCATATTGCCAATTGATTAAGCAACAAAATCAAGCATGAGTGAAACTATGTAAGAAATAGCTAGTTACAATCTCATTTCAAGGCACTTTTTGAATCCTTCCAAAACATCCATTTTTTCATTATCAAGCCTAAAAAAGGCCAGCTTTCCGTCCCATTACTTCTATGAAGGATGGAGACAGCAGGAAAAAAAACAGGAAGAAATCCTCTCGGAAATTTTTCTTAGGCTCACCTAGTGATTAGAGCATTGTCACTAGTTTTCGAGAGGAAGGCTTGCTGAGACCAGGGGGAACCATCTCCTGTGTCTTGCAGAAGAGAAAACTCTTATCTGTCAGTCCTCACATCCTTCCATACCCACGCCCAAAAATATTAAACAAAATTGCACATAAAAACTTAACCTGTATGCAAGGATTGAGAAAACAGACGAAATTTTTGTGATTACCATACACATTTTGTTTTACAAACGCAGGATGAGACCCAAACTGGAAAGGCAGGCAAACTATGAGAGAATCCTCTTCAGAGCTTAATAGGTGTGAGTCAGAGTCTAATATCAAATGAAAATCTACTTCCTAAATTTCCAAACAAAAATGGAAAACCAGTTTAAAATTCAAGAGGTCTGTAAAGGGGTGAATGGCACAGGACAGTTTAGAACAGCATACAGACCTTTTGGTATTTCCCATAACTTACATTCAAATCTAGTTAGGGTTTCCCAGAAACTGCCCACTCTACTCTAAATTCCAAACTGAAAAGGCTGGTATGCAAAAAGGCAGGACAACTTTATGCATTTTTTTCCCCTGAGTCTCTGGGAAAAATACAGACCAAAATATGAAACCATATTTTACTCTGTGTTATGAAGGGTTTTTTTTTTTACTCACTCATGACACAATCTCAGATCATCTCCAATAGGTCATTAAGCATGAGTATATATGCACATGTGCATGTTTCTATGACAGGAGGCAAAGTCAAAGGCAGGTCTCCTGTGCTTAAGTAGTTCATGCTAACCACTAGCTCTGCGGAGAAGTTCATGGTGCAGTTCGGGGCTGACTCCACTCACTCGCTAGTCTCACCAACAATCGTATAGATGCTACTGAGCAACAGAGTTGGCTCATTGGGCCCAAATCTCATGAACCAGGCTTAGCATCTGTCAAATCAGACTTTGTATACGAGCAAGGTCTGGTTTTCTAAAAAGAAGGTCCACTTCAATGGAGAGCAAGACAGTGTCTATAACACTGCTAACTGCAATGCAAAGCTTAGCTGAGCAAAATCAGACCTACACAACAGCTGTACAGTAGTTTCAGACTGGACTCCAGCACAAACCTCAGAACTCTCCTTATACAGTTATTTTAGGATCTCAGACACACCTCACAACCCAACGTGGATTATGGGTGTTAAGCACTAGTCAATGAAAAAAAAAACATGTAACAAGTGACCCTGAACTTGACAGCTCTGAAAACAACTTACATTAAGGAAGGTGTGCATGAAAGACACAGCAATAGTCACCACACATGAACATGCATGGATTTATGTCTGAATTTATGTCTGAGTGCATGTGTATGAGACAGAAAACATACACACACACTTGCACACAGATGGTTTCTTATGATTAATTAATTAAATTTAGTAAGCAGTCATCAGTTTCTGCACTTAACCTAGCCATTATTGAATCAGCAGATGAGTCTATATGAGGATGTGGAAAGAAGTGAAAATACTAGACTATTTCAAATTAATTAGACAATATGATCAGCTCAGGAGAAGCACTGCATTCCTAAGCACATGAAAACAAGATGACATTTGCTCAGGTAAGAAACTGGCATACAAGCAGATGCAGCCAGCAAAACCAGATTCAGTGAAGAGAAGGGAGGAAGAGAACTGTAAAAGGTCTCAAATGTAGGGAGACGAAAATTCAACTTAAAGCAGTATGAAGAGGAAGCCAACGAACAGTTTCAGACATCTTGGTGATGTGGTCAGAGACAGACAAGGAAAGCACTCCCAAGACTTCTTTCAAAAAAAAAATTAAAAAATCAGGTGAATTACACGCTACGAGTATACAGAAGTGCCAGAACTGTGGGTAAAACAATATTAGTAAATAGTAAATTCACTGAGAACAAAAAATAGTTTTGATTGTCCCAAATTACTGGCAAACTAGTGACAGGCTGTCAGAAGTCAAATCAGATATATATCCAAAGGGAAGAAGGTAGAATCACCTCACTCTGTCGTGCACTGGTTAAATCGCTCACGAGGACGAAGGAGACGCACACTCGGCTCCTCTTCTGCCTGGCAGGAGTTGGACCTGCACCTTCCAAAAGAATGACCCAGCCCAAATGCCAGGCTGTAGCAAAGGGCAGAACCGAAGCGTCCGGCCGACTCGAGGGCTGTCAGCCCGCCGGCCGCCAGTCTCGTTCCGCAACAGCGAAGCAAAGCACGCTACTCGCACGCACAACGGGACTTTGCCGGGAGGGGGAACTGCAAATACCCCTGCCCTACAGCCAGCAGCCCCGGCACTCTTCCAGGAGGGACTCATCTAGAAAAGCAAAGGCTGAGAGTTCAAAAAAGGAGTCCTTAGCTAGTGAAAACTTAGCTAGTTTGAAAACAAACAAGCCATTTTGGTGAGGAGTGGAAATACTGATCCAGGCTCCCAGCAAAGTCGGTAACTCCTGGGCTAGCGCCACTGGTTTGCAGTCTACTGTACCGATTTAAAAAGAAGCTTAAAACAAAAAATAGAACAGCCACCCAACAGACATAATATGGTGTTTGCAATTTGAAGGGCAAATTTAATGTAACTGCAGACAAATCCCATACTGTAATCAGACACAAAATAATCAGGTGCAATTAGACTTGTCATTGTTGAGACACGTAGCCCTGCAGATAACCGTTCTTCACAGCTCTTCATATAACTTGCTAGCAATTGTGACCCATCCCAAAACCCCATTGTTCACCTCAACTGGGTATCATTCCTAAAAATCAGGAGATTTACATGGAGTTTTGCTTATGGAGGGGTCTTCCTTTCAACTGCAAAAAGCTATACAAAAACATGACAGACCTGAAATACCTTTTTTTTTTTTTTTTTAGAAACCCAATCTACAATTCTAATTGGTAAAGACACTTCTTGTGGCATAGAGACAGACAAGGATAATGCCCTGCTCCTGAATGAATTCATTAAGCTGCACTACAGATTTCAGCAGAAATTAAATTTAATAGCAGCCAGAGTTCTGAAAATGCCTGTTAAACCCAGTACAATGTGGTATCTCGATACGTTAACCCAGTTTAGGAGGCTCTTACAAAACCAGCATTTTCAGAGAGCGGCAATGTGAGCAGAACTCCATAGGTTAGATGATTAAAAAAATTCTATATGAAAAGAAAGTCAAGTGAATTAATGGCCAGCCTTGCTCCTGCGTGTTACGAAGCCCTGGCAGACAGCACAGCAGTGAGCCTCCTGCAACACCTTCACTGTTGACTCATTTGTGAGTCATCGCATTTTTAGCGGAGACATCACGTTGCAATTCTGTTGTTAGGAGCCAGAGACGTTCTGTAAGAAACAATGTATGCACTCTCAGAGCTGATTCAGACCTGCGTGCAGCAGCAGAATAATAATAATGTGCCGGCATCCGTGTCTCCCCTTCTCCCCCCAGCCTATCAAGTAGTCTGACTGCTGGCTTTATATAAGCAGAGATACTGCCATTTTAAAGCTGATGATTTTTTTTTTTTTTAATGTTTTTCAGATTGTTTATTGCCAGGTTAATTCCTAACCAAGCCACTAAAAAACCAATAAATTCCCCAAGCCTATTTTACTCCTTTAAACTGCATCACCTGTGTCCCACATTGTAAAATTTTAATTAAACGAACTTAGGTGCTGGAAGGTAAAATAAAAAAAAAATTAATTTACAGTGCTTGTCAGGAAAAAAAAAATCACCAGAGTTGGAAGCAAGAAAGGAAACTTTGAATTGCAGATTTGTTTGGAATTCATAAACATAGATAAACAGAAGTCAAAGAAGGTATGCCAAACTGCACCTAAAAGTCTGTGGTAGAACTGTCCAACTTTTTCACAGGAAAAGTAAATGCATACCAGTCTCAATCCTCAAAAAAAATCTCAACAATAAAAGCCAGTTTGGAACTCGTTAGGATTAGCGCGCACTCATGAAAATGCAAATGGACTTAAGGTACCTATCCAAAGTCAGCCTTTAATCCAAAAGTGCTAACAAATGCCAGGTTCCCAGCTGTTCTTGACATTTCCCCAACGTTTATAGCATTCTTCTGGATGCTGTACATTTCTGTGACTAGAAATAAGAGACTACTTTGCAGCATAAAATACACCGATTTCGGCTTTAATGGGAGCTGTAACACAGAGCACTGTGTTTTGTTGCACGATACACTACAACGTCCTAGACTTCAAGAGATGAAGAAGCCTTGTTTCGATAAAGCCTTTAAATCACAGAAAGGTCTTCCCATTCAAAAAAAATTAATGGGTTTAGATGTGAGGAAAATATGTATAAAGAATATTAATCAACTCGTAAGGCCAAGTTTTACCAGAAATAAAAGCAGCGTTTCACAAGACAATTTGGCTGGACTCTCAAGAAGCAGCCCATAAATGAGCAATGAACCGCAGTCCAACGTAGCTTTAACACTTGGGAACAGAAGTCCTCGTGACTTCCAGTAATATTTATGTTCTCTGGAGCCAAAACCCTTTCAGACTTTTAAAGTCACTTAAGGCAAGGCAAAAAAAGATGCACTTAGGCAGAACCTAGGTGCCTATGCCCACTACTGCACCATGGAAAATCCTTCTCCGTTGCTGCCTCCTAAAATTCCGTTGCCTAAGCAACTGTGATCAGGACTTGGGAGCCAGGCAGTGAACATGCATAAGGAGCCCCATCGCACATTTAGGAGTTAAGGGTTGGCATGAAATGCACAGACGGCTGTGCCGCCTTGAAAGCCCAGACGACAGAGAAGGAGCTGGTACCCTCTTATCCAACAGACTTGGCAGAGCAGAGAAAAACACAGGCTGCAGGCTCCACTCCTTCCTTCAGCTGAAAGGATTCAAGTATGCATCTCCCACCTCTTTGCTACTCAGACTTCAAATTTTGCTGGGGTAGGTCCACTTCCACCTCCCCCTCTAGAGCAGATTTACTTCATGGGCAGTATTTCAAAATTAATTCCTTCAAAAGATGAGAAAGAAGATGCCTTTGCAGTGCATCAGTTAGGCAGTCACCCGGCAGAAGAAACACTAGATGAAAACCACGGAGCACAGAATGAGTGTGTGCTCTAGGTTATGTGCATGTTGCATACAAGACCAACAGAGCTGGCCCTTAAACAACTCCAAATATGATAAGATTCTTGTAATTTTGAGGGATAATTCAAAATACTGCATCACTGTAACATAAAAGAAATTCCTGCATAGGGAGTTGAAGCTTTTCTGCTCAGCTCCTCAAGGCCAGAATGAAGGCTTAAAATAGCTGTTGCTGACTCATGCTATTTCCAAAAAGACTATGAAGAGGTGAAGGACCCAAATGGATTTCTACCAGTCTAAATCTAACCTGTAGGCTTGGATTTACACGGAGGTGTTACTGAACATTGTTAGGAGTTCTTTCACGAAATATTTTTCACAAGAAAGTGCTGACAGCGCAAAATAAAATTTCCACAGAGACATCAGTTTTGATTAAATTTTCGTTGGAAGTATTTGTCTAATCTCATTTATCTGATCTGGATTTTTGGTTTAAACCAATACCCAGGAGGATTAAGCCAAACTGTTAGAGAAGTCACCTTTAACATTCATGTTCAGGTTACTCTTGTGTCTTCTTCATTACCCAGTCCAGGAAATATTTAACTATTTAGATGAACTGGAATTGCTACACCTGGAAACGCTATACTTTATCTAAATTAATATAGTGTAGTAGAATCGGATTGGATCCTTGGTGATGAGGACCTAACACCTACCCTATATACACTTTCATAGGTCTTACTTCAGACTAGCTGTAGTCTGGTTTTCTGGGCTGGGCACCCATGAAAGGTTGGAGCACAGTAGATACATTCCAGAGGTGTGTGTGTATATTTCCATCCAGCACCACGTAAGTTTACATGCTCTGAGATTGCTCTGCAAACTGAACTGGAGTGTCTCAAATAGGGAGTAATGAGGAGATTTGATTCAGAAGTGCCGTCATGATGTGAACTACAACATTAATGCAGACGCATGTCTATGAGATGAGCTCTACTGGTCACACAGCAAGAGCACGAACCCAAGCATTTCCAAGCAAGCATCCCACTCACTGGGGTATTTCAGAACATATCTCGCTTTCCATTTGAAAGCTCCAAGGGCTTCAAGTGTCATTCCAATGTAAAAGAGAAACAACTGGTGGGACTTCCCTATTTTCATGAGAGAGAATTCTCATTTCTCTGGACAGCTTAGCTGTTATTGCTATATTACCATTAATACCAAATACCAGAAAGATGGAAAACTGATGTTGCCAACCTCTACAGAAGCCTCCATTTTTACTAAAATTGCAGTCCTAAAGGCATGTGATTATGTAAGAATCTTGGGTTTCATTTCATGAAAATTAAAAAATTCTTTCCCATGCAGAGGAAAACTTGAAAATATGTCCTCTAAAAGAACAAAAGCCAGAAGGTGAACAGAAAGAAATTAAACTTAATTTTTTCGAAGATCTCAGCATTTTCATCCATGAACTTGATGGAGGAATGATTCTTTTTCAGACTATTTGTCATCTCAGTAACAGTAAGATTCTCCCAGGGTTTTAAATCCACTTCCTTCACACGACATAAACTACAACATGTCTGCCCTTGCCTTGTTAGAATTAGCTAGCACGCTCTTGACATTGTACAAGGCAAAGGCTGTTGCCTCCTAGGCAAAGAGTATAAGGCCTTTGTCCAACCCATCCACACTGCAGCAAGGACAACTTGGATTCTTGCAAAGATGTCGTGCTAGAGTTGCCTGAAGTGTGGCAGGGCTCAGACTAAGCCTGTGCCTGAGTATCTGCTTGCGTGTAGTCATACAGGCAATAAAGAGATGCTCAACATGTTCTTAGATTTACAGCCACACTTGACTGACAAACATGCCCCAAGGGGGCTTGTCTCCACTAGCAGAGCCTCTGAATTGGCACTGGCACATAAGTAACCAGACTTGCTTGTCCCTAGTTTTCTTGCTGAAGAGGGTAGTGGGTTTTGCCATGAAGTAATACATCTGACTGGAGAAGAATTAATACATTTCGTATCTGCAGTCACCAAGCAGAACAGCTTCCAACTAATGCCAATTTGATGCAGAATTTGACTAAGTTTCGTATCATTTGCCTTACGTGAGGGAAAGCTTTCTGTAACGCCGGTTCTGAGTTGGACCCTACCTTACACAGGATACGGAAAACAATCCCAGTGGCTGTGACATGTAAGTACAAGGAAAGCTATGAAGGACTTTCATATGTTGGGCTGTATTGGGTTAAGGATACAGTATTTCCCAGATTACATGCAACATATAAATTCCACTTACCAAAGCTTTTCCTTCATTATTACCTTCTGGATAGCGTGGGTTAAGCTGGAAAAGAAAAGAATTCAAATACTATCTTGATAGCTTTTAGACATTTCAGAACTCAGGGGAGAGGGGGTTAGTTCAGTTCTCTATTACGTATCCACCCTGCAAAAGGACAGTGGAGTATTTAGAAGCAGTATGAGAACAAGAGTATAAGATTACCGATCCAATTTCTGACTGACTTAACTGGCTATGTCCTCACTTCAAAAAAGTGCATCTTGCAATCAAGCTTCTTAACTTAAGAGAGGAATCTCAAATAACCAAAACCAAAAAGAATGATGGAGAAAGCAGAGATAGTTACTAATCTAAATACAGCAAGTTACAGTCACCCACACACATACACATGCAACCATTTCCAGGATTGACCTTCAGCAGATATATTGAGATAAAAACTAACATGCTTCACGTCTACTGAGATTTTATCTTTGAAACAGAAATGGCAATGCCACTACAGACAAGTGTTTAATTACCCTGTGATTCTGTTTAACCATTATTAATGGGGATAATATTTACTATGTCATACCAGGTTTATCAAGTATTAACTAATAACTGAAGTAGTATGAGAAGCTTGGATAAAAGACACTATATAATAAGTGTAAAGTATTACTATTTAGCAGTGTTTAATATGATTTTACTTTTGACAAGGGAAATATGTAGACTAGAAGATGAGGGATTATGTAGGCAGATATATACTCAAATAAACAAACACACATACACCCACACACTGGCTGCACACAAAATGTTTCAAGATTTGACTTACATAATGAAACAACTTTGCCTCAATATTTACCATATTCCCTGACACAGGATATGCCTTCGAAGCATTGAAAATGCTGAAGTGAAATTATTAGTTATGTAAACTAATCTAGTTTTTAAGTAACAACAGCATGTATACATCTTACAGGTAAGTACAGTCATTTTCTTGGCTTGAATTTGGCATTACCAGTGTGGAAGAGCCAGAAGTGAATTGCACAGGGCAAGCTGAACGAATCCCAGTGAAACATTTCAATATCAGGTCATCACACATCTAACATTACACAGACAGCTATTGTGAAGAGTTTTTATTATGTTTATAAGGTTTTTATTAATACTGTATCTTTTATATCCCTTCATCCAAAACAGGCAGCTCCTCTCCACATCATGCACCTGAGGAAAGGAGGAAAACTTTTAGATATTCCTGAAACTGCTGAAGATATCTTCCCTCTGTGCCATGACTTGATGTGCTAACACAGAAATGACCAAAGGTTTATTCTCCCGTCTTCTTTTCAGTATTTGCATTAGCCACTGTGTTTCCCTCACAATCTAATTTAGAGAGCCTGGTTTCCTCCCTGCATTGACACCTATCCCAAATCTTGCATTTTGCTCTTCCACGACATTCTCACAGTCTCCTAGCTCCAACTCCCACCTACTTCTGTTATGCAGCAACAGAAATGGGAGATGAACACCGAACAACAGACGACTAGAAGATATACATATATACATATGTGTATGTACACATATATATGTAACCGTTTTCATACAGTTTTGGTTTCTTCGTAAGTTCTTACACCTCCTTCAGTATTACCTTTGTTCACCTGACACCTTAGAGTAATTCTAGTTGTTCATTCTAACAGCCAAGCTCAGCTCTCTACCTTTGGTCCTCCATCAAGAACAGAGAAAATTATCACGCAGTGCTCCTTAGTCACAGCCCCACAGCGGCCTTTCAGCACAGGTGCAGAGAAGGAAGAGAAAGGCTAAATTCATTCCTACCTTCAGATTCTGCTGGTTGTAAGTAAGTGAGAAAAAAAGTCTGGGTCATCTCAGGTTTGTCACTAGACTCAGCACGGAGAACCATGCACTGAGGACTAGATCTTCAAACAGAATAAATCTGTGATGTTTCATTGAAGGGCCCGAGTAAATACAGTTGTCTACCCAGTATGAATTAGGCCTTGAATTCTTCAGCTGTTTGCTTTCAACAGCATGATGCTTTAAAAAAATATAGCAACAGGAGAAACTAGGAAAATCTCTCTCCCACGCCACTTCTTGCCTACGTTAAAAACGACTAAACAGATTGCCCTCGAATTGCCAAAATAGTTCTCTTGTGGACAGAGGCTGAGGGAGGCAGAAGGCTCAAACGAAAAATAAAGTGCGTCCTTAATGATTGTTTTCCTTGCCCCACCATAACAGAAATAATAAAACTGAAAAGATGTTGTTTAGAGAAAGTTTTGAGATGCTGACGTCAAACAGCAAACACGAGGGAATGCAGTTTTAGGACTGACATTCATGGCCCCATTTTTAGCTGTGCTGAGCAGCTGCCACTTTCGTTTTCATTTCAGCTGAGGTTGCTGGTGCTGAGCACCTCTGAAAATCAAACTATTAGCTATTATCCCATACTATACTCCCCGGGTAGAGGGGCATAAATCATGTAGTGTTGTATGTCATATTACACCTGTTCTGAGTCCTCTTTCAACATCCGAGTACAGCAGAACAAACGAAGGACACAGTGACAATCTTAAGACGCCAAAAGCTATTGCTTTTTCCGATTTATGTAAGAACACCTCCGTGTTCATAGAATCGTAGACTCACAGCGTATTTTGGGTTGGAAGGGACCTTTAAAGGCCGTCTAGTCCAACCCCCCTGCCATGAGCAGGGACACCTTCAACTAGACCAGGTCACTCAGAGCCCCGTCCAACCTGACCTGGAATGTTGCCAGGGATGGGGCACCTACCACCTCTCTGGGCAACCTGGGCCAGTGCTTCACCACCCTCATAGTCAAAAATTTCTTCCTTAGATCTAGTCTAAATCTGCCCTGTTTTAGTTTAAAACTGTTACCTCTTGTCCTGTCACTACAGGCCCTGCTAAAAAGTCTGTCCCCTTCTTTCTTATAGGCTCCTTCTAAGTACTGAAAGGCTGCAGTGTTCTTCAATAAGCCTCCAAAACAAAAAAAAAAAAATTGAAAACAACAACAGTAATAGTTTCTTTCCTTGTTGCTGATGAAATCAAGTAAAATTCTTTGCAGGTGTTCAGAAAGTAAGAACACTATGCTAAAATGGGCCTCATTTAAGCCCAACCATCTTCAGGTTTTTTTGTGTTGTTGGATGTGTTGAAGTTGCAACGATGCTGAAGTGTAGCTGAAATACAGTACTGCTTATTTCCGTAAAATGCCACTGGAAGGTGCATGCAGCCAATACACAGTAAGAACACGATACATTGCAAACTGCAGAGCTCAAGCAAGCGTGTTTGTATAAATCATTATTGTAATTGCTTCTTTAGATGGGGTTTTTTTTAGAGTATATCTCCAACAGCTTCTTTTCCAATACAGAATAACCCAGAAATCCTAATCCTCTGCTGCTTGTTTTTCAACAAAGTTAGGTACAGCCATTTTTCACCTTTCCAGAAAGAGAAATCACCACCTTTCCAAAGAAAAAAGTATCACAAAATGAGAGTTCAGCTTCCTCATGGCTGAAAAATAAATATCATCAAAGTCCCTGAAACTCATTTCGCGTTATGGCCTGCGCATGAGACTCACTATAATATCCCAACATTCGCCCATTACGTAAGGTCCCACTACCGAACCACGCGAGTAAATGGCAATCGCTTGCATGGTGGTAAGGGAGGCGTGATCTACACCAAGCAACAGAGGCTATGTTAGTGGAGAGTAACTAGGGAAGGGCAGAGGAGAATTCACATCACCGTAGCGGTGAACTGGCCACCCGAGTTGTGCTCGTCCTTCACCCCGGTGCCACGCAGAAGGGCCAGCTCTGTCGTGGGGATCTTGCAGTGGGGCAAGACTAAGGTAATCAGTGCTCACAGCTCCAACGACAATGGTTTATGACACCACAAACACTTCATCTTTTTCAGTTGCTTATACATACGAACCCAGACCCAACTCTACACATCCTCCAGCCTACATAAATGCTCCTAAACTCCAGAAAATGGGGCTACCGCATCAACTTTTCTTTCACATCACAGCACCATGGAAGACATTATGGTTTCACATGCACACACAGGCTGATTAGTCCACACTGATTTAGGTGCTGCATGAGCTTTTCCTCATGCTAGGGCCCTATCAACAGCTAAGTACCACTGTAACTGCAAATGCAATTTGCACCATATAGTTCTGGGAACTCAACTTGTCTTGGACTCTATCTACTGGGGAGAAGAGAGCTTGGAAGCAGCCTAGCAGAATTGTCAGTGTCATGAGAAGGCCACCACCACACAAGATCATGTTTTTAAACACTAAAATCATTGACTATTTTGGCATTTATAGAAAGATTTGCAACTACAGAGAAGATAATAAATTTTTGAAATCTAAACAGAACTTGCATTTACTTGCACACTTTTCTAAGAAGCCAGATTCCCAACTCGTGATCTACACAGGATATCTGCAAGAGCCTGAAGGTCAGGGTCAGCATTGCAGGTGGTCCTCCTGGGTGTATAAAAATTGATGTCTCTAGTTAGATTTCATGTTCAGCCTTCAAACATGGTGGCATCTAGAAAGACTAGCTGTATGAATGCATACATATACCAATATACTCGTACTGTTGGAGCAGCAGAACGGCCACAGTAGAGAGTATGTGTGACAAACGCATAATAGAAGCCAGCTTTTACAGGTGGAAAACTGAGGTATAGACAAAGTCTTTGACCATTTCTGGCTAAAAGGAACCAGAAGGGCAAGGAATCTCACTCCTGAATTTTTGCCTAATGCCCGTATAAATGTGTTCATCCTCCTGTGGAGTCTCCATGGCAGGAAGACAACTTTCACCTATGTATGTTTGTGTGTTACTTCTGGTATTTGGTGCTCAGAGAATGCAAGTGCCCTGCTAACCCTGAACAGTGTCAGAAGTCCCAGGCTCTGTCATCTCCACTGATGACACCTCTACTGATTAAAGCTAGTCAAAGTTGTATCTTAAAGTTTTCAATATGTATGACTTCAACACTGGATAATCTCCTGAGGTTCTACTATTGAGCAGAACAACTTCTCACTAATATATTATTCCTGACTTTCATTTTATTTTTGCATCTTCACATAGTAAGATACGCTTTACAGCCCAACAACTGAACTATAAATCTCATAAATCTCACAGTCCATACTGTGGACAGTTTTACATGTCACCTTTATACTGAATGCTGCTTTCCCAGACAGACGAATGCACAGAAAGTATCCAAGCAGGCTATTTTCAGACAATTTTAATTAAGAAGGAGAGAGAGCAGTTTTGGGAAAGAAACACCCATGCTGATTTTAATCAAATCTTGTTGACTAGGTAAACAATATTTAAAACATCTCGTCAGGGAAAAAAATTAAATTGCCAATTTTCAGCTAAATGAGCATTTTAGTAACTTGGTTAAAACACACATTTATGAAGGAAACCCTGACAAACGAAAAATAAAAGGATCTAATTCAATACACATAAACAGTTCCCATTTCATTTGATAACCAGCGTGTTAACACCCAGTCTGTTACCCAATCAACAAGGGCAAGCATTTCAGGAAAGAAAAGCCACCACAAAAGAAAGAAAATCCACTTTTCAAATCTTTCATCTTCATTAGGCTTGCTTTGTTCTTTGTTAATGTCATACCGATTAGCTTTCAATAAATCTAAAGGACTTTTGCACCATTTCAAAGACTTCAGTGGTATTCAAAGGACTTTCGCCGTCGTCTTAACTTCTTGGAGAAAGACTGGCCACGACTCCGCCTCGATAAACCCCATCCAACAGTGCCGCAGCCTCGGCACAGAACTTCCCATAATCATCGTCTGAGGGAAGTTTAAAAATCTTAAAGAGCCTTTTATTTCAGGATTGTATTTTGCCACCGTTTTGCTTACGAGCCGTGCCTTAGCAGATCAGACGGGTTTCCAGGGAGCGCTGGGAGAGCTGAATCTTTCCGCCTGCGCCCGGCCCTCCATGCGACTCAGGGGGAGCGGAGTGCGCAGGCACAGCCATCCCGGGGCGGGGGAACTACCTGCTAGTCAAAAACTGGGATGAGAATCAGCTCTGACACTTTCCTGTCCCAGTTATTCACCCTCATCGTAAGAAGAAAGGATAAGGCACCTTGATGGCATTTTCAGCTGCTGTGTAAGCAACGGCAGGCCAGTGCTTTGCTACGCCTGAATCACCACTGATTTAAAGGTCCCTCATCAGCGGCATAAGCTGGAGCCGCCGCAACATGGAGCTCTAAGTTAGGCCAGGAGGGAGCGGTGACTGGGAAATCCCTTTGCTTCTACTGTGACCAAGTGCAGAGAACCTGACCACCCACCAACGCCTGGTGCTCAGTCCCACGCAGCCGTATCCCACTCTGCAGAGGAAGTCATCAGAAAGAAAAATGTCTAAGAGATCCTTTAGCCTGACCTGAATGCTGGGCCATAACCTCAGTATGAGCTTCAGCGGCTCCATGCCCACCTGTGCTACATAAAAAAGCATCCTGATCTTTTCAGGGGTTACGTTTTAAATATTAATATCCCATATGCCTTCCAGTGGATCTCCCAGAAATAACTAGGGATGATTGAATTAGACATTACTGAAATTTCTACTGTTAAAAAAAAAAAACAAACAAAAAAACCCTATACACAAAAAACCCAACAAACAATTAAAAAAACACGAGGAAAGCCTTCTAAACCTCCATTAAGCATCAAAAATAAAGAAAAAAGAGGCACGAATATAATTGAATAAAAGCTTCTCAAGTATTCTTGAAATAATAAACAAAAAAAAACACACTAAAGAACAGACCACATGTCTACATTTGCTGTTTTGGAACACATCGAAATGCGATACCAGCAGATGTTATATTTTTAACAACAGAAGCAGTCCTTATAATGACTAAATGAAAATAAATGCTGTGTTAATGGCTTCACACTTCCCTTCCTCCTAAGGCTCGTATGTATACAAACACAGCTTAAATGCAGCCAACTCCAGACAGGGCTGAAGGAGCCTAGCTGAACACAGGCTCACAGATCATTACTGCAAAACCAGTTGGCTGGGGTGAAAAAAAAAAATCCTTCCTCCAAAATCCAGATTTCTCAGGTATTTGTGCACCAACAGATGCAAATGTTGTTCCTAACTTACACCAAAGTCAAGACAAGTCAGGTCAAGAAATTCAGCTGCATTCCCAAGATTCTTAAAAACCTTGGAAAATCTAATCCTGGGTTTTGCTAAATGGACAGTTTCTAACTCTGTCACTTTAAAAAGTCACATCCAAGTCTGCAGAACAGGTCAGACTGGCTCTGTAAATCAGTAATCCATCCTCCTCCTCCTCCTCTAGTCACTGGATCTCTTCCACCTCTTCATGAATAGCTGTGAATTATCCTTCACTCCTTATAGAGCTTTAAAACAAAACCACATTCCTCCTATGAGACAGTGAAAAATAGAAATAAGGCTTACAGTGCTGAGTTCATTCTGTCACCCTGGCCAGCCCTTTTTCTTACAAGAACCTTTAATCACTGACCGCAACAGATAGAAAATAATCAGAATGCTGTATTAACATTTAATGAAGAGACTGGAAAAAAACGACTCAAACAGAAAATTTTGAAGCAATCTCCAGGTAAGGAGGTCCCACAGTATCAACAAATTAAGTGTGTGAGCAGATGCATGAAGGCCTTGGTGGATGCTGCCATCTCCTGGTACCTTCTCCGGTTTGCAGACTGTTATCCTTGAGCAAAAGCTACCTGCACATCTTAAGGCCTTTTTCATCCAGTTATTCGCCTTACTGTTGCTAGAGGCAGAATAAACCACAGCACATTTACCACTATGCTCTCCTCTTCCGCTTGAGCTGCATGACCAGTGGATGAATAGATTTTTCTGCAAAGCCTTGCTTCTATGTCACCCCAAAAAATACCACTGTCAAACAGCGGTCCCTTTTTGCCTCCTGAACACAAAAGATCTCTGGCAGTAGTCCAATTTCCAAAAACTGGCTATCAAAAGGCCTAAATTATGGCCTTCAAATATTCAATCGTCTCAGTTGCCTTAATAAAACAGCCTATACAGTACTTCACTTTCCACAGTAGTTCAAGAACGTGAAAGAAAAATAAGTGCATAAAGCTAGAAAGAAAGTTTTTCCAGAGCTCCAGGGGGGTTTACAGCCTCAGGTTTAAGAACTGATCTCCCTTTTACATTATTTTTAATCTTAGCTAATGGTGAGAATACCATTACTCACACAAACATGTAACCTTTATTAAAATCTCATTAAATGCTTTGTTTTCTATTCTTGTGGCAGCTAAGTTCCACTTCTTTACTATAGCCTATCCAGAAGGCAGGAGAGAATTATTTTCTACCAATATTAACTTGAACATGCGCTCGGCTATCTTCACCATGATCCAAATCAAGTGATTACTCGAACAGGATTAAATTTATTATGAACAGTATGGCTCTGTCCACATGGATAAACACAGATTTTAATAATATATATCCTATGTCAGGCTAGTATTTTTAATACTGAGACATAACAGAAATCCATTTAAAAGAATGTAAACCAAGATTAACAGCAGTTCTCAATTGAAAGTGAATGATGTACATAAGCTTCTCTGAAAAGAAACTTGGGCAATTTTGACAGAAAAGTAGAGTGAGACAATATGGCAAGAAACTATTCAGGAAAGAGGAGAAAAATATAAGTAACTTTCATTGGCCATTGATTCAGGTTCTCAGCAAGTAGTTTACACCACCACAAGGTGAAATTCAGCTGGCAGTCCCACAAGGCAAGACCTGTGACACTGGCTTCAGCAGTTCCTGTTAACCCACCCCAAACACTTGTGCCCCCATGCCTTAGCTCAGTGACCCTGTTTACAGCACAGACTATTCCCTCTTCCCTGCACCCTGGAATCTGCGCCAACACCACCTCAGGGATGGCACATCATGTCATGGGACCGCCATCAAACACCTGCGGAAACACAACATTTCTACAAGCCTACATTGCCGCTGAAGCACTCTTACCACTGAACTACAGCCTTGGTGAGTTGGACTGGACTTGCTGTTCACTTTAGAATATTCATACAATTGTCAGTTCATCTCATATGCATGTAACCCTGTGCTGCTCAGGCCGACTGGCTTCAATCATTCCTCCTTTCAAAAGAAACTCTGCTGAGCACCTAGTGCTAAAGTAACGCCAAAGCTGGAAGTGTGTTTCATGTAGGATTTTAACAAGAGTTTAGAACAAAACTCTGATCAGAGCTGATCCACTTTACAGCTTAAACCCTGCACTTTCACTCTTGCAGAAAGAAGAAAGCAAACCCCGTAAGATAACCAGAGGACTTTCCCCCGCCCCTTCAACTTCCCCTTCTCCTCCAGTCTAGTTACAATAGCTCTTGACAATTCTGAATATCCTTCGAATGTTCAAACCAGCATGTTCCTATGGCTATGTCTCCTGAATGTGTTTCAGGTCTTGTTGAAGGAAACAACCATTTAAGAATACCACCCAGAGATCTGGCCTGAGGATGGATAGTTATGAGTGGCAGGGTGTGTGGGATAGTATGGACAAGTACCTAAAACAGTGGGCACCCCAATATTTTGGAACTTCACCCCTGAACAACTGCAGAACCCTGAAAAATTTGGAATGAAAAATGTTTGGAAGAAGTATGCTGTCACCATAGCAATTCCAGAGAGACACAAATCACTGCAACATGCTGGGCCTGGCCCACGCCTACCAAGACCTGTTCAACACTATTCAGCACCCTCAAGAGGAAAAAGTCATCTTTGGATCTGACAACAAAAAACGACCGGCACTGCGGTCACTCTGACCCCTGCCACAGGCACTGTGGCTACTCCAACCCCCGCGATGGGCACTGCGGCTACTCCAACCCCCATGGCGGGCACTGTGGCTGAACCAGAGAACCAATCCGTGCTGGTGTCAGTCGCCTCTATACACAAGAAATATTGGAAGCGAAAGTCAGCTCATCTAGTAAGGGAAGAAAGTCTTCCCTTACTAAGGAAAGAAGTAGATAAGGCAGACTACTCCAAAGCAAGGCCATCACGAGAACAGAAAAAGGAAGAGACAGAACTCCTAAATGAGGCAGTAACTACCTGATCCCTATCCCCAAGTGAGCTGTGAGATATGTGAAAAGATTTCAGCCATCATCCAGGTGAGCACGTTGTCACCTGGCTGCTCCGATGCTACGATAATGGGGCCAGTAGCCTGGAGTTAGAGGGTAGGGAAGCCAAACAGCTGGGATCCCTTTCTAGGGAAGGGGGCATTGACAAAGCGATTGGAAAAAAGACACAAGCCCTCAGCCTCTGGAGGCAACTCCTGAAGGAAAAGTATCCCTTCAAGGAAGATGTTATATGTCACCCAGGCAAGTGGACCACCATGGAGAGAGGTATCCAGTACCTGAGGGAATTAGCCATGCTGGAGATGATTTATGACAATCTGAACAGTGAGCGGTTATCCAATGTCCCAGAAGACGACCAACGCACACAACCCATGTGGCAGAAGTTTATACAAGGTACACCATCGTCACATGCCAGCTCATTGGTAGTAATAATTTGGAAAGACAGAGAAGGACAAAGAGTGAATGAATTGGCTGGCCAACTCCAGCAATACGAAGAAAGTTGCTCTTCCTCCTTACGGTCTCGTGTATCTGCTGTGGAGAAAATGTCCCGGGAGTTACAGCAATTCAAAGAGGATAGATACATCCTACTCCCCACTCGTACAGACCAGTATCTGAGCTATTAGGAGTATGCGTTCTTCTGCTCAAGAGAGAGGACACAGTGGCTATACACCACGGACCACCTGATGGTTTTAACTGCATGACCATAGAGAGGACATTAGGAAGTGGGCTGGAAAATCTACCTCAGCCCTAGAGGCCTGG
>NW_010515538.1:0-17136 GCF_000687285.1 Phaethon lepturus
GCCTGTAGTGTTGCATGGGGTTGTTTTGGCCCAAGTACAGGACCTGGCACTTGGTCTTGCTGAACCTCATACAACTGACCTCGGCCCATCAATAGTGGTCAAACTTTGGAACAGGCTGCCCAGAGAGGTGGTGGAGTCGCCATCACTGGAATTATTAAAAAAATGTGTGGACATGGCACTTGAAGACATGGTTTAGTAGGCATGGTGGTGTTGAGTTGATGGTTGGACTTGACAATCTTAAAAGTTCTTTTCCAACCTTAATGATTCTGTGATTCTGACTCTGTGATCCAGCCTGTCCAGATCCCTCTGCAGAGCCCTCCTACCCTCCAGCAGATCAACACTCCCACCCAACTTGGTGTCATCTGCAAACTTAGTGAGGGAGCACTCGATCCCCTCATCCAGATCATTGATAAAGATGTTAAACAAAACTGGCCCCAAAACCGAGCCCTGGGGACCACCGCTTGTGACTGGCCGCCAACTGGATTTTACTCTGTTTACCATAACTCTCTGGGCTCAGCTATCCAACCAGTTTTTTACCCAGCGAAGAGTAATTTCCAGTCCTCTGCAATAACTGTCTCATGATTTTTGATCATGAGTTCTCTTTAGTTACTAGCATGCAGTGCTCCAGCATCAGTACTGTATTGTTATGGTGTTGCTATGGTCGTGTATAATGCTATGCTGCAATAATATCCTGGGGATTAACTAAACTGGAAAAAAATGTAAGGACTACTGACCTCTAGATGAGGTTTGTTTGGATAAGTGCCCCACTCCCACTTGAGGTAGACGTCTGATTAAGATATCTAAGCATTACTTACCACACAAAGCTAGAGATGGCTTGCTTGAATGCCTCTACTTTAGGGCTGCCAGACCTTGGGTCCATATACAGTGGACGAAAGGAGAACGTCTGACTCCTGCGTTATTGTGGATGGTGATTTTGTTGTTGGTATAGATCAGGCCTCCAGTGGGACTCAAAAGCATCTGTTTAACTGTGTCTAAATCCTTCACTTAAGCCTAAATTTTGCATATGAAGGCCAGGTCTTACTCTCCTGAAGAGGCACATAGGTTAGTAGCAGGGTGGCATACTCCTACCATCCAAGCAGGTCATGCAAAGGCTAGCATGCATCATTTTGATGACTTAAAACCTATGGAAGGTAGGAACAAATCACCAGCCTCCTGTTTATAGCAGCAATTTGTGAGCTTCACAAGAACTGCTTAGGTATTCCTTCTTTGGATGCCTTTTACATTTACCAATGCTTTAATCACAGGTAGCAAAATTCCTTTATGGGCAAACCCATCATGCAGATGCCTAAGCATCTGGCGAAGCTGGTTATTTATCCCTTATGTTTCCAGCAACTGCATTAATTTTGCACCCTGCTCTTCCCCCTTCGAGAAGCAAGTGATCCATATTGCTAAGCCTTCTAACGTTCATTGAGAGCTGGGTATTTATTATCTCGGTTCAGGTCCCCGTTGATTCCGTTGGTTGCACAGCTTTTGATTCATATTTGGATTGCTGCCTTTCCTTCTCTTCTCTTCTCTTCTCTTCTCTTCTCTTCTCTTCTCTTCTCTTCTCTTCTCTTCTCTTCTCTTCTCTTCTCTTCTCTTCTCTTCTCTTCTCTTCTCTTCTCCTTTTTCCCTTTTTTTTTTTTTTTTTTACCCTTTCTGGAAGCAGCCCAAGTTATTAGCACCAGCAAACTCAGTCTGTATCCAAATGTTGCTCCTCAATGAGAATGTACCGGCCATGATGACACTAGAACAGCACTTGCAGCAGCAATACCAGAGCAAAGGGTCCTATGAGGTGGTGGTTGCCAGGCTTCAATTAAGACATCAGACTTCCAGCTTTTCCACATGGGGGTGTTTAAAGGCCTTGTGGTACAGGAAGCCTAATTCCGATCTCTGTCCCGATAATTTGAATGGGTAACGACTGCAGAGTTTGTCTAGCAAAGTTCCTGACGCCGCTGTGCTTTCACGTGCGATTTTTCCTTCCTTGTCAAGTTCTGATGTGGCATCGCTACATGGTGTTACACAGCTGCTTCTCTCTACCCCAGAGATAGCTGCATTTCAGCAGAAGACAAAGCAATTGCTGTTCTTCAAGCATGTGAAATTCCCTGGGAGTAAAGAGCTCCTAATCTTCTGCCTTATTTGACTTTAAAATTTTTTTCAGACATCTGCAGATTTAAGAGCTGTGGTTTTGATATTGGTAGGGATATATCCTTAAATTATTATATCCCTGCAGAGGACTAGTTCTTTTCACCTCCCCCCATCCAGAAAACTAATTTAGTCATCTCTTCTGGAAGAGAGAGACTTTTAGGCTTACTAAATCAGACTAAATGTTTGCAATTAAATTTCAGTGTACTCGAGGTCATTTGTATTTTAAATTGAAAAAACCCAGCCTTAAGATTTAGCCAGATGTACTCCTCTTGCCTGTTCTTGGGATGAGTTATATTTAATTTGAGTTTGTGTTTACTCCTACTGTAGTTTTTAAGCTGATTTCCACAGTTTATACCAGAGGATCTGACCTAAGTGTTTTGGTAAAATGAAATGATAAGCAAATAACCTATGATGCAAATGAGATTAAAAAAAAAAAAAAGAAAAACCACAAAACACAACCAAACACCTCATATCTATTTTCTCAAAAGGAAGATGCACCATGAGGACAATGAGGACAATGAAGAAGTATCCTTGATGCAGATAGCTCATTCCGGATTAGGCATGTGCGGTAGGCAAGGTTGCTCCATTCCTGGTGCAGAGAAAAATGCAGTCATGAGCTGCTTCTGGTTTTCAGTATTTCAAGTCAACTTAGAAAATTCTCCTCCAAACTTCAAGGATGCTAATTTCCCAGACCCTCAGGACTGGTCTTTGTGTAACTGCAGCTTAACTAAAAAAACCCTCGTCACACAAAGGTTCTGTGTGCATATGAGATTCTCTTTCCTGCTCTGTAATCTCCATAGCCCACTTCATCTCGGCAGTCTTACTTTTTAAAAGTAAGGACTGCCGCAAGCAGAGGTTGGAAGAATCTATGTGAAATTCCCTGGATTGGAATAAGTATCTGACATGAGAGCAGGGTTGTGTCTCACGAACAGGACCCAGAGATGGTCATCACTGGCTGGGAGAGTGAGATGGAGTGCTTCCCTAAACGGTGACGTCAAATAATGAATCCAAATGAAGGAAAGACATACATTTAAATATGTTAATTAAAAGTCATTAAATTTGATATGAGATCTTCTGAATTGAACAGGCCGTAAGAAGTGGTGAAAGGAGGTATGAATTTCTTGTGCAGGTGTCTAACAAAGTTGGTTTTGGCTCTGCATTACAATGGTTGATTCCACAAGCCTCAGTTTCATATCTGAAAGTTAGCTACTACAACTCAGTGAAATTAATGGTGCCAGGGTTGGACAGTGAGCTGGACTGGGGGTGAGAGTATTTCAGCTAAGAATATGTAGCAGAACCTCCAGTGACAACCAAAGCCAACTGCTTTTAATCCTCAGCTCACATTTATTCTATTTCCCACCTATCATATTAAATATGTTGCTATGGGACTTGCTATTTAATGTGTATTTCTGCAATGTATTCACCTAAGTGTAGAGAAGAATGTCCTGAGTTTATTTTCTTTGTTCTGAAAAATTTAAATGGTCATGCTAACTCTCATTTGAACCAACTCTAATTGCAGTTTGCTCATTACTAACTGTAAAACAAACACTAGAGGCAAGGGTCATACGGAGTGGAGTGGTTCTGTGGACGCAAACCGGTGGAGCACAGCAGATCTGCATCTGATGCTTTTTTCTTTATGTATATAGTTGAATCCTTCTGACCTTTATAGGTGATAATCTGACATGTTAAGTTCTACTGCAAGAAATTGTTAAGCCTTAGCTCAAGTACTGTGTCAAGAATACACTGAGGGCAGTACAAGAAATCCCATACCATTCAGCAGAGGAGGCTTGTGTGTTCTTTACCGCTCAAAAAATGCAAATCCAACAATTCTTTCCAAAGCTGGATAAAAGGATCTCAAACCTTGTTTAAAAGGCCACAGGAGAGAGTTCCTGCCCTTCCTTTCCTTGTGTAAGCATTGTGTCAGCTCTTAGCAGTACTAATTCTAGGAAATTGTCACTGATCTTAAGGTTGAATTTTGCAGTCTCCAGCTTCCAGCTCTTGTTATGCCCTTGTTAGCAATGTCAAAATAAAGTTTAGGGTGTTTGCATGCAAGCCTATGGAACTAATTAGCCCAAATCTGTTACCAAGTGTTTTCATTTTACGCTAGAAAAGCATAGGTGATGAGAATACTACATTCTGTTTGACTAGTAGATGTAAATCACAGAAACACTATTCACAGAAATCACAGAAACACTAGGTTGGAAAGGACCTTCAAGATCATCAAGTCCAACCATTAATCCAGCGCCACCATGTCCCCTAGACCATGTCCTGAAGCACCACATCCACACGTTTCTTGAACACTTAATCTAGAAGGCAGCACAGTGATATCTTTCCTAAAATTGCATAGCATGTCACTTCACAGGTGCCAGCACTGACACAGCAGAGAAAGCTTTTCAAGCTGAGCCAGGCTATCAGAATTTGGCCCTAACAACAGAAACGCTACAGGGAGAAGAGCTATTAGGGGAATAAACTGTTGTGATAATATATATGAAGGCTTCAGGGGGGGAAAAAAACCAACACAACAAAACTATCAACGAATAAAGGGTGATTCAGGTAAAAAGGTGTCCTGGTATTTAAAATTCCCTGCACTGTTCGTTAGCTGGAATGTTCACAGAGGTGTCTGTGCGGGCCAAGGGATACGCTCCATCACCGAGAACGGCGCGGGGAAGCGGGAGCAGCTTCGCTGCTCTAGTGGGATGGAGAGCTGTGCTTAGCACAGCCAGCTCTTTTGGTCCTTTTAATAAAATGACAGTAATTTCACAGTAATAAATATTAGGCCATCACTGTAATGTAGCAGTTTGCAAATAACGTTGACATTATCTTATGCTTCATGTCAGAATGTGGGTCTGCTTTATTAGCTGATTAATGGGTAAATGGGATGAAATTCTTTAAATTTGACAAAAAGGAGCATGGATTGCACTAGGAATTAGTTGTCTTTTGTTTTCCTCTGTTCCTTTTAAGCCCTGGTAGTGTGTTTTCATCTCCTTTTTGTTTTTGTTTTTGTTTTCTCATTTTGAGCATTTGTGCAAAGCTGTGACAAGTTGAACATAAATGGTAATGTTATCTAAACTACTGGAAGTGCCATTTAAAGAAGTCCCAGAGTTTTTTTCTAGAAATACACAGTTCTGAAATAGTGAAGGTATGTTTTTTGTTGTTGGTTTTTGTTGGGGTTTTTTGTTTGTGTGGTTTTTTTGTTTGTTTTTTAAAGTGCCTTCATCATTAACTTCTGCTTACTGTCACAGATTGTGGCTATTTCTACATACTACTGATTAATACAAATGATGATTAGCCTCCTAGAATTCATTTTAGGACTGAGGGAATTATGAACACAGAAATTAGCCAATGCCATACCAGGGATTTCCACTGTCGTTGCAGCCCATCATCATAAGCCAGGCTGTCTGTCACACACAGCCCTCTCAACAACATCCTTCCAAATCTTATACTTTTCTTTCTTTCTGGATTTCCTAGAAATGCATCTGACTCTAACTAACAGGCACTGGCAAGATTTGGACTTTGCATACATTTTGTAACTGTATATGATCCAAATGCATTTCATGCCATTGAAGATGACAGCCAGGAGCAGGCTATTGGACATGTATGCAAATGCAAAACAAAATTATCAGCTGGCTTCTTTTCAGAAGGGAAAGTATCACCATCTAGTATCCCCCTTCAGAGGTATTTGAGGAAGCTGCTGGAGATAAATCTGACTCATAATGATTTCTGTGTGTGCTGGATGTAGAGAATGAGAGATCTTCCCATCTGTTCATTCTCCCAGATGGGTCACACAAAGGGAATATCCAGCACCAACGTACCCATTTTACAGGGTTATCAAGTACTCAGGTCAAATGGGACCTCAGGAGATCTCTATTCCAACCTCCTTCTCAGAACTGGGTCAGCTATGGGATCCTATAATATTGCTCAGAGATTTATCCATTTGGGTCTTGAAAACCACCAAGGATGAAGAAGGCACAATGTACCTGGGCAACCTGCTCTACTGCCTGGCTGTCCTCATGGGGAAAAAAGGTTTTTCCTCATATCCAGTCTGAGACTCTCTGAACTTGTTGTCTTTTATCCTCCTACCATGCTCAACTGTGAAAATCTTGGCTCCAATGACCTTCCCGTGGGTACTGGGGGCTGCTGTAAGGTCCCCCCAAAGCCACCTCTTCTCCATGCTGAACAATGCTCATCCCTCAGCCTCTCCTTGGGGTGTTCCAGCCCTGATCATCTCAGTGGCCTCCACTGACCTTTTTCTGCTTTGTTGATGTAGTTTCTATATCGGGCTATTTAGTTCACATTTAAGCCAGCTGAAATATAGTATGAACTAACCACTTAAAAACCGGTGGACCTGGCACCAAGTGCTCAGTCCAGTTATGTGAATGATAATAACTTGTCCTTTCCATCTCTGAATCCCATGGGCAAGAGGATGGGATTATCTTGCTTTCTAGATGAGAGATGCAAACGTATTACCCAACTTGGACAGAGGTGGTCTAGTCATTCAGTGGCAGAGTCATGATTATTACCTGGATCCTTAGTCCTTTTCCAGCTTTGCTGGATTGGACCTCAAAAATCCATCTGATTTTGCTGGCATGGGGTGGCAATTATGATTGAATTGGGTATCCGAAAGTACTCCCAAGAGGCTCTTGACACCCTCTACAGGAAAACCAGCAGCCAATATTAAAAATCAATTAGCATTTCTAGAGCGCAACCTTTGCCATACAATGTACAATGACCTTTACAGGCCATAGAAGAGTCAGTTTAATGTACTATATAATGCCAGATGGTAATGTCTTTCCTCACTGAGGTGGTTTGTGATTAAACTCAATTTTCTCAGCCACCAATTGACCTTTATCCATCTCCCGCAATTTAGTGAATGGAAGTTGGTGAAAGCTAACAGGGCATATACATCATGTTGTGACAACTTCTCCTTATAACAAGATACAAGTGGGCAGTGAGGAACATCTGAGATGCAGTCACTTCAAGCAAATGTTGTATTTGCCCAATTAAAGGAGAACTTTTTGAGATGCAACCAAGTTACTTTTGTGTCCATCATGTCCTACATGTACGTTTTCCATTCAGTGAGAAAGTGGTTATAACCAGTCCTCTTTTCACTGTTGGGCTGTGTTGGAGGTGTTCAGTAGATAAATATTTTCCATTTAACAAGAGAAGGATGAAACATTTGTCATACCCCAGCTGGTGTCTCAGTAAACATGGAGAGAACTTACCCTCCTCCACCTTTTGAGATCAGTCTACATTCAAAGGATATCCAGTAGTTGATACTGTGCAGACCCATAGTGCAAGAAATGGCCTTTGCACTAGCTGTTTACCTCATTGCTGATGCAGTGGCTTCCCATGATCCAGGCATTTGCTGGCCCTAGAGGTCTGGCAGATATGGATCCAAGGTCAGTAGTAAAATGAAGTGTCACTGTACAGTCTTTTCCTTCTCCTATGATCTAGTGCACATACTACCAAATAGTAGTGATAAGCAGATTACTTTAGCTCATTTACCCCATTGGTACATCCATGCCAAGGGGAGGATGAGCTGATATTTATATTTAAAACACATATATTTATATTTTTTCAACCTCTCCAGTTCAACCTCTTCAGTTCAACCTGAAGAGGGATTTATCATTTTGCATCCAGCTCTGGAGCCCTCAGCACAAGAAAGACACAGACCTGTTGGAGCAGGTCCAGAGGAGGCCACAAAAATGATCAGAGGGATGGAACAGCTCTCCTGTGAGGACAGGCTGAGAGAGTTGGGGTTGTTCACCCTGGAGGAGAGAAGGCTCCAGGGAGACCTTATTGCAGCCTGCCAGGTCTTAAAGGGATCTTATAAGAAAGATGGAGACAGACCTCTAGCAGGGCTTGTAGCAATAGGACAAGGGGTGATGGTTTTAAACTGAAAGAGGGCAGACTTAGATTACATCTAAAGAAGAAATTTTTGACAGTGAAGCTGGTGAAACACTGCAGAGGTTACCCAGAGAGGTGGTCGATGCCCCATCCCTGGCAACATTCAAGGTCAGGCTGGACAGAGCTCTGAGCAACCTGATGTAGCTGAAAATGTCCCTGCTCACTGCAGGGAGGTTGGACGACATGACCTTAAAAGGTCCCTTTCAACCCGAAGATTCTATGATTCTACGATTCTGTGAATCACAGTTGCCATTTCACTGGGAGAGTTTGAATTTTCAAGACCCCGACATGTATGTGGCACACTTGCCTTTCCTGGCAAGACTTCTTAACAAAGTGTTTCTGTTTCTTGTAAACGTTCTTCACAATAACTATGTTCAGGACGCAGTCTCAGGATACCAGATCTTGAAATCTGGTTTAAATGGAAGATGATTTGAGCTCTCCCTATGGAACAGGCTCTGGTTAACTCTGTATTTATCTGCAGTAATGCAAATGCAGCATTCAAAGGGTATTTTTGAAACAAAACAGCACGTCTTTGTAAGTAATTGAGTATTTTGCTTCTTCATCTTTTCACTCTATTTCCCTTCTACTCAATAGTCTGAAAGGAAGTAAGGGAAGTCTTTTCTTCCCTTGCTCAGCTTCACTCTGCTTGCAGTGTTGAGTGATGCCTGAAATTTCTTCCCTATTGGAATTGTCTTTTAGACCTTTCCTTTGGCAAAGCTTTCCTTAAGATGGTTTTATTTTCTCTCCAGACTCCAAAGATGCCAGCATATGGCAATGAAACACCACCACTGAATTACTGTCTCTTTTCATGGTAATTAGTTTAGACTTTTGGACTATATCTATCCTAGCTAATTGAATGGCGCCAGGGAACGTTCCCAGGGATGGGAACTTGATCGCCTGTCCTGTTAAATGGTTCCTGTTATGATTTTGGCCCCAGCCAGCTGGCACTCTTCCAAATGCATCCTGGACACAGATTGGGAATCAGCATAGACCAGGGACCATTCTCAGTTAGCAGTTTGGATGTGCCCACCCTGTTTCACAGGCTGGGAGCATTTAACAGTACACATATAGGCAAGTCTGTGCCAAAAAATTATCCCAGGCACATATAGCATAACTATCTAATCATATGGTAACGCGAAAGCAGTGTCTCCCTTCCCCTTTTTACCTAAAAAGAACCCCAATGACTGTTAGATCTTAAAAAAACTTAGGTGTTTTTAGCATGTATAACACATAGCTTGGGAATTACTAGGACTATTGTTTTCTGTGACTGCTGAATTGGTGCTGTTCATAAATATATATTATCTTCTGGCCATTGATTATGCAAATACATGCACATATTGCAAGTATATGTTGGACCTGCTCCACAGGTGAATCAGGACTGTGTAGTGAAAATGCTCCATTGCCCAGACAAATTGCTTGTTGCAGTAATTAGAAGGTATATGATGAATAGAAAGGAGAATAGGAGGAGGGAAGGGAGGATTTCTTGCCTACATGGTTGCATACCAAACTGAAGAACTGGATACTATCCCTCCACCCAGTGTGGGGCTCCCAAGAGATGCTCCACAAGAGACTCGGAGCTAGTAGGTTAGCCTAAGGTGGGAACTTCTACTAAGTTATTACGACACCTCAGAAAATTGCCCGTTCTCTGTGTTTGCAGGTTGTAGGCAAATTCAAGCTGGGCTACAAAGAGGCAACCTTGATTCATTCTCTTCTTTAACAAAAAGGTGTGGAGGAGAAAGAGATAGAAACTATGTCTTTGTGAAAAACATATACGGTTTTATCTAGATTAATTTGCTGGGTATTCAATTAGACTGTATCCTGTGGGATTTTCTGTCTAATCAGATGGCAGGTGTTTTCATGCAGAGACCTTTCCTTCACTCAGAAAGCCTGACGAGTCAGTCCTCTTCCCATGCTTACAGCTCCACATGTGGCTTTTCTAGGTGATCACATATTCACCCTTGAATAGCGATTGCTTGCAGTGGAAACCTGCCTGTAGTGTGCATCAACCATGCTTTCATACAGATGTTGTGGCCTTGACACCAAATACAGATGTTGGCTTAAAATCTAATTAATCTAATTAATCTAATTGCAAACTATCCTGGTTTCAGTGCACTGGCAGGAAATTTGCAGCAATACCTAGAATTTAAGTTCAGAATTGGGAAGATTCTGCAAATAATTCCATTTTCATGGAATGTGTAGTTCTGGATGAAAAGTCCTATTACATCAAATGAGGACTGATTTTTATATCATTAAGAATGGAATAAAATTTTTGTTGTTCATTTCAACCAGCTATTAATATTGACACATTGTTAAAACAACCCTGTGTTCCAGAGATGTACAATTAAATGTCCCCAGAATGTAATCTCAAGGATAGCAGGTATTATTGATTAATTTCATGATACAGGTTACAGGATTCACTTTAGAGAATCACTCAATACTAGTTATCAAAATATATGCAGAGGACAGGTGAAGGTTATGAAACCGTCTGGAGAATACAGCTAACAAAGTAAACTCTCAGCTATGAGTTCTGTGCATGACTTATTACTTCTAATAATGTAAATACGTGCATGTTAGAGGCCCTATTGATCATCAGTAGCTACATTTCAAGTCAGAATTAACAAAGGTAGTAAGACAAACACAGAAAATAATAGCCCATTAATCTAGGTAACTGAAGTGAACTGCGAAGCTTAACGCCCATTTGAAAGTCACTAGTAGGACTGAGTTTTATTCTACTCATGCAGTAGCTAGAGAGTGGAGGAGGAGGAGAAGTATATCTTTCTTACGTGTCTGAGATTGGTACCACAACGAGTGCTACTGCAAACCCACATTTGGTTTTTTTAATTCTATTATTATTTTTCTCGGTGTCCTTAACATCTAACACATACACGTTTGTTTTCACTGATGTACCGTAATTTCCACTGTGAGCAGTTTACTGAATGGAAGGTAAATATAATGATTCTCACTCTGACACAAAGAAACTCTAAAACCACAGGCAATTTGAATTATCCTTCTCTGCTTTTTCCTTTTATCACCTTTCCTTTGCATTGGAAACATTTATCTGGAATGGCACTTACCTCATCTTGTTCCAGCTGATCTTCCCACTACAGCTGCAAGCTCTAATGCCTTACTGTAACACAAATGAATAACAGCCCTTACGTACCGAGAAAGAATTTAAGATGAACTTCCATTTTGGTAAAAAACCAACCTTAAAAACAAACAACAAAAACATTCCTTCCCCCCAGCTTAGCATCAGTAATTAATTTTTGAAGTTTTCTATTTATGAAACTGCACAGAAAAATCAGGCCATTGGGAAACGAAAACATTTTTCATACACGATAACTTTAACTAAACTGTACCAATTTCACTGACTTGCCATTGCTGTTTGCAGTTATTTGAGGCGGCTGGGACAGTGAGGGAGGTGGGCTGTGTCATCCAGGTGATGAATGTGGTGGAGACCACCCAAGTTTCCTCCTGCCAGCTGAAAGGAGAATCCCTTCCTTTCCACAGAGGGATGTGCTCAGCCAGCCAGCTGCAGCCGTGGGCTGGTACACACACGCGATCGCACCAGCTTGCACTGTCCGTGAAGAACTGGAATCCCTTTCCTTATTGCTAAAGAGAAAAGAGAAGGAATCATGGCCTATAAAATAGAAATTAGCACACTGAGCTCTGCCACTGTGGTGACCATCTGTGTCTGGCAGGCTAGCGGGTTCCTTTAGCTGGTGGAAACACATGATGCACTGAATTACAGGAGGGGGGAAGACGGAAACTTGAACCCACCTGAGCCCTGTAAAATGACTTTTCTCCATGATGTGGCAGCTTTGTCATCTTTTGCAATGACTTACGGGTGATAACAAACCCCTCGACGTGGAGGCTAGTCAAACTCTCCTATTGATTTTTCCCAGTCCTGTGTGCTCATTTAATATGAAAAATGTTGCTCAAAACTGAGTCTGATAATCTTAAAGATGTTATTTACTTTTTGAAAGGTGAGCTACATTATGATTAATATGGTGAATGGCTAAAATCTAATAAAGTCAATGCTTCTTTATATCTCACAGTGGTCCAGTCCTGGTGTGGAGAACAAAGTAACAGTCAAGCCTGAATTTAAGGCTCTCAGCTTTCATGTCTGTGCAAGGGATTTAGATTTATTTATTTATATCTATGTGAAGGCCCCCATTCAATCACAGGAGCTAATGTCATCCTACTGCATAGAATGGGGATGAGAAGCTCAGCTATCTGCCATTTCAACCTGCTTCCCCACTTCCCCTGCCCCTTTCCAGGGCCAATCTCAGCACCGGTCTCCTCAGGCACCCCTCCCTTCTGGTGATCAGCTGAGTAACATGGTACATGTGGATCAGAGACACTTTTTACGGGGCAGTGTAGTGAATGCGTGACAGTTCCTCTATCTCGTTTGCACTGGGAGGCTGTGACTGGCAGGGACCTCGTGGCATCAGTGCAGCCTGGGAGGAAGGGTACAAGTGAACGATGCCACCCTATCCCTATCCCTATCCCTATCCCTATCCCTATCCCTATCCCTATCCCTATCCCTATCCCTATCCCTATCCCTATCCCTATCCCCATCCCCATCCCCATCCCCATCCCCATCCCCATCCCCATCCCTATCCCCATCCCTATCCCTATCCCTATCCCTATCCCTATCCCTATCCCTATCCCTATCCCTATCCCTATCCCTATCGGGAGGAAGGGTACAAGTGATCGATCCATCCCTATCCCTATCCCTATCCCTATCCCTATCCCTATCCCTATCCCTATCCCTATCCCTATCCCTATCCCTATTCCTATCCCTATCCCTATCCCTATCCCCATCCCCATCCCTACCCCTATCCCTGTCCCTGTCCCTTGTCCCTGTCCCTGTCCCTCTCTCCTCTCCTTTCTTCCTTCCCTTTTTAACAAAAATCACATCCCACCAGTGCACCAAGACTCTCAGCAACCCCCTTAGGAGTCGCCTTAGGATGAGACTAGCCACCCCCCAGGTATCTCTTGCCTCCCTCCACTGGAAATGGAGGATCATTTATCATGAGCTGCAGAAGACACAGCTTCTCCTTGGCAGGTGAGGCACGATGGATCCCAGGCCACAAGTTCTGCCCTTCCTTGCTGGCTCTCAGAAGGGGCTCCAAGGCCCCCCATTAGACACCCACATTTTGTAGGATGTCTGCATGGAGTCTTTTCTGTAGAAGATACAGGAACAGAAGTTCTTCTTGCTATTGATTAGTAACAGCTCAATATAAAAGTGGTTTAGGTAACAGAACTTTACTGGAACCACGGTTGCTCCTAGTGCTGCTGACTCTCAAAGACAGAGCACCATTCATTACACACTTCCAGAGCTCATCTTCCTTTCTCTTGAGATCACAACGTACATTTGTCATGTTGTGCAGGAGCCTACAGACACCAGTGGTTGCTTTGATTTTCCTCTTGGCATCCCAGCTGGGCAGTGATATGTTGTCTTGTCATGCTGAACTACTTTGGTTTGATATTTTTTACACAGTGACACAATATTTCCCAACATCTTACCTTGAAATTGGAAGTTGGCCTGAATGGAGGAAAAAATGTTGTTAAAACTTTCTTGTTAAAATGGAAAAATACATAAAAAATTAATAAGCCTTTATGTTTTAGTACTCATAAGGGAATTTACCATACAGTGTGGTTTGGTTTTGACTCATAAATTTAAACTGATGGTAGCTTTTTACACTGTCAAAATGTACAAAGTTACTTACCAAAATTATTTTAATAAGCCATCTACTCAGTATAGTAAAATTTCTACCATGTTCCAAATAGGATCAGAAAGAAATTCAGTCAATATCTAAAACACCATTCAGTATTAGTTTTTCTTACTGATGCTGGGAGGAAGTCATGATGTGTTTTGTGAATTCTCACCAGACATGTTTGGATCTTCAGTCAGGACTCATTCTGCTGAAGGAAGAGACCACAATTAAGTTAGTAACATATCAGTGACGCTGTGATGCAGTCATGAAGCACAATGAAAACCCGCAATAACTCACGATTGTTGGTCATCCCTCCAGAGAACTGCCATTAAAAACATTGGTTGCAGCATTTGTTTGTTTGTTTCTGTTATGCCTCGCTCTTACTTCAACAAGAATAAAATACACATCAGAGAGGCACCAATACAAAAATGGAGCTGAGGAATATTTTAAGTAATTGAGTCTATTGTTTAGGAAGTGCTGCTGTGAGCAGTGAAACATGCATGGTGGAGCCTCCACGGTTGGACTCTTATGGCAAGAGGATTGTACTCATTAAGCATGACTCTATGGATGGAGAATTCATAACATTCCCTTTCCATGTGGATTCTCCGGTGCTTAAATTATAGTTGAGGTTGGGGTTCACCATTCCTTGGGGAGGACAGTAACTCGGGTCTTATTTTATATATTTCCACAAAACCCGAAGAAATTTGATAGTTTAAATTTAGGTTCCTTCCCCCAATCTGGGGAAGCTGGAAATAATTAAGAGCAACTGGGTTCAAATATGAACTGAAACACCTACATTGGCTACCTGGTTAGAAAACAGTCTGACTTCGCAGAGTGTGAGAATTTTTTCCCCAAGTGTCCCAAGTCTCACTTGGCATGGTTTTGCATTTTATATTTTAAGGTGTTTTGTTGTACATTTTTAATCTCAGAATACTTAGCTTCAAACTGGATAGACTGTACAAAACCAGTCACCCAAAAGACTGTTCCAGATGACAAAGATGACCAGATGACCCCACATGTGGGTTTCTCACTTGAACTCTTCTTCAAGCTTACTGATGCTTTGCCTCCCATAACTCTCACACATGCGAGTAACCGTGTCAAGAACCACAAGAATTTTAATTTGACCTTCATTTTTGTTGTTATCAGTTCCATTCAGCCAGTGCCTGTTCTTCTTTTCCATCCCCCTTTCAGATGTCTGAATGGCTCATCTGTTGTATCCCTCCTGGCATTTAACTTCTGAGTTGTCAGGACAGGGACTCTGTTGTTGTGACTTAGCTTTACAGCATGTGGTCCTAAGGGACTCTGATCCCCAGTGATGGCCTTTCTGCATACTGTCTCATATAACAGGCAGCTCAGGAAGTACCTGAAAATATATTAAGCACAGAGCAGAATAACACATCCCAAGAGAATCTGATTTAAGGCCAAATCTTTGTTTTTACTGTATATTTTCTTGCTGAACAGTTCAAGTTAAGGACAAAGTGTCAGCCTAAATTTACCATCTTTGGTTCTCTCATGTCACAGTCTTCATGCTATTTTTATACAGTTTACTCAGACATGCAACAAATAAAGGTCATTTCCCTCTTCTTAGAAGGAGGTTTATTGCTTTGTTTTTAAGAGTGACCTTATTGCTAGTGAAGAGACAGAGATACAGGCAGCTCAGGAGTCTGGAATAGTTTATTCCAGAGTTTATCAAGCACGGTGTGCATGCCAGTGATAGGGCAAATGCAAAAGGAACAGGGCAGCTGCTCTTGGTGCCTTCTTGAAAGAGATCTATCTGAGCCAAGGGGTAAGAACACATGCACTTCTGTCTCAATACATGCTTAGCCATTAACATTCAAGAGGATTGGTGAGAAATAACTGGTAAGGAAGGATGAGGCAGGAAGCACTGAATTGTTGATTCAAGTGCAGATGGGGAAAGTATTGGGATGGAAGTGATGACTGTAGGTATGTGTTCATGAGAACATATAGCTCTGGGTCCTAGACAGTGAGAGGCTTGGACACAGGCATGGAGTTTTGCTCGAAGGGAAGTGAGGGTGTACTGATATTTGAGTGGACAATATGGAGGGTTGACTCCCTCTACAGATGCAGATTGTCCAGAGCAGAGATGAGAATGGACCTCCAGCTATGGTGGCACCCAGAGAAGCCAGATCTGAGAAGCCTTTGTTTATGTGAAATGTCCTTCCCGGCCATTAAGGTGGGTTATCCCCACGGTCTGTGTGCTAGCTTTATGGTGATCCTTGTCACTACCTCGCACAAGAGATGATGCTGTTACACAAGGATTTAGGAGAGCGCTATTCATGAAGGTGGCATTATGATTATTTCAGAAAGGTAAACAGGGAGAGGGAGAGCTGTCACTGGGAAATTGTAAGTCAATCTGGCATAAAAGCTGCATCTCACTCCTGCAGGAGGTTGTTCTGCAGAAGGGCCAGGAGGCCCTGCAGAGTGCCAGAACATCTGAAATATTTAACACTAGACAGCTTTTAAAATAAAAAATAGGGAAAAGTATATTAAAAGAAATGCCATGAAAACACACAAAAAGACTGCTATTTTAAAGTACCCTTAGGGGTAAGTGAAATAGAGGGAGTTTTGTATAATGGGATTTTTCAGTGTTAAAACCAAAAGGGAATGAAATAAATATGTAATGTCAAGATTGTTTAAAAAAACCCCAAAAAACAACTGTCCAAGAACCTAAGAATGACCTCCTCCATCTTGGGTTTTATTTTTCTTTGAAAGCTTTTTTTAAACAGAAGTTTTGAGACCTTATTCCTTCCTCCCTCTATAATCACAGTTAAATGTAAAAGGTTTTAAAGTTTGTTGTGCAGTTGTTCAGTTCAGCCTCAGCGCTGTATTTGCGTGTCCTGTAATGACTGCGACACGGCGTAGTACGTGAAGTACGTTGAAAGCAAAGTAACCTGTAAGCCAAGGGCTTGGTTAGAGAAATCTGCACCAAGATTTTCCCTGTCCCACAGATCACCATCTGTGTGCTTGGTGACAACTACAATGATTGCATCAGAAACACATGTCATGCTATTTGCTGCCTGCATCATTTGCAGGGATATTTCCTCTTTATCTTTAGGTATTATCCAGAAAAGTGGAATTTCTAGAAAAGGAAGAACCTTCACGGAATAAGTAAGGAGTTGTTTGCCATGTTATTATGTTTATGAGGGGAAGTAGAAGTAATGATAATACTTGGACAAGAAGTGCAATATTAAATTATACAAGATATGGATCCTTTATAAAAGGATCCATTTAAAAAAACCAACACAACAACCACAAACAGAATAGATTTACTATGGAAGTAAAGAAAAAAACAATCTTTTTCAAAATAATTATTCTGGAGTCAAGTGACATAACCTGCTGA
>NW_010515538.1:17167-41681 GCF_000687285.1 Phaethon lepturus
CTTTAGTATGAAAAGTGACACAATCCATACAGAGAAGCGTCACAATCAAATTTCTGTTCTCTACATAGGCACATTCAAATTTGTTCAACAAGATACAAGGCAGGAGGTCCTGCAAAGCAGAACTTCTTTGCAATTTCCATGGCATTGAACCCAGTAGACTGATGATTTAAACAATCTATCTAGATTTCCAAGTAGATATGTAATCAGAATGGAAATGCACTGGAAATTTTTTTTATTCATGCTACACTGGATTTATCTCACCATAAAGACACTTTGCAATCTCAGGATCGGTGCTGAAATGTCATTCTAGCTAATGCTTTGCATAAAAAAGGGCATATTCTATGAAACGTGAAGCTGGCTCTCCCACCAGTTAAAAGAATCATCCCTGATGGAGGGTAAAATGATAAAGAATACAAAACTACACATTCTTGTCTTGGAAATGTCAGTAGAGGCTTTTGCTTTGCAGGTGTGAAGAGGGATGGGAGAAGATATTTTAAATTACCTAATTAAACAAAAGGAAAATGGACATGCTGGCAGCAGCTGTGAGGCCAGGATGTTGTACATGGGCATTGCCCGCTAACCTCAGTCCCTGCCCGTGCTACATTTTGAGAACTGCTCCCTGATAATGCCTAAGAAGGTGGTAAGTTGTAATTGCTGCTACTGATCGGAGAAATACTGCAGCCACAATTTGTTTGTGCTAAAATAACAACAACAACAACAACATTGTTTTATTGCCTTATCTTACCCTTACCTGCCCGCTTGCACTACTTGTAACTATTTAAGTGAAGAAGTGATATCCATCTACATAACAAAATTATGCAAATTCCTATGTGGACACTCCTACATCAGTTTAGATCAAATTTATTTCACATTAAGGCAGCTAAGAATAGTGCCTGGTGCAAGGCTAACACTGCTGTTTTGCGGTGCGGCAGAGACGCTGATGCAGGTACACACGGATTCAGCACAATCAGTTTACAGGTGTTGCCAGACGTGTACACGGGCTCACACCTGTGTAACATGGTAGTGCCTTTCGGCTAAAGGTTGCTGCCCTTCAGCTGAGATGTGCAATTCATTCTGTGAAACCTCCTTGACAGCGCAGATAAATAAATAAATAAATAAATAAATAAATAAATAAAATAATTAAAAAATAGGCCTCCCCGGTTTAGTCCAGTCTGCTTCATATTGCATAGAAATAGATCTGATGAGACTGTAATTGGAAATGAAGAAATGGCCACGTCTGCAACCGTGCGATGACACTTGTCTGGCTACATCCTTAACAAAATGATATCACTTTGCCTGTGTACGGAAGCTGGTTCAGCCTGCTCCCAGGTTTTGGATTAAGGAGTCTAGAGGAGAAGTCTTTCATATAAGATCTGATATTTTGAAATTTTGTTTTACTTCTTCTCGGAGAAAAAACAACAACTGAGATTATCTGTGAAAGGCTATTGAGCCCTTGCTCTGGAGCTGATGAACAGGAGCTGTGGAAACCCTGGAGCCCCTGAGAGCATGGTGGTCTGCTAGCTAACAGACAGCTCTATGCTCTGATCTCGCCCGATCTGTCAGGTGAGCGGTCAAGAAACTGGGAATCATCAGAAATTTGGGTTACCTGGTGAACGAGCAAGTGGGCTGAAAGGTTTGAAATAGGCAAAGTGGTAGGGAGCACATGAGAAGCTTGTAAAACTAACCATCTCCTCAAAATTGCACAATGCTGGCTAATCAGCAAATTCTGATAAGAAAGAAAACTTCAGCCTTACTCTGGTTACATTGGTTTTGGTCTATTCTTCTATAGAAGCAAGAAAAAGGAGTTGTTCTCATTTTGTCCAGACACTGCCAAATAAATAATATTAAATACCATTATCGCTCAGACTAGTGTCCTTGACGTTAATGGAATAATGCATCCATTGGCTTTAATGGAAGTAGATTCAGACTCATCTGTAGTTTTCCAATTTCTGTTCTATTTCACTGCTTGTATCACCCACAGGAATTGCTAAAATGTTGCTAAGAGGTTAGATGAGCAGAAGGGAAATGGAGACACAGGAGATGAGATCCCATATGGGTGAGCTTGACTCACCAGAATACGTAATCAAGTGTTTATCTGCTTTTGCTGGCTACAGAGCTATTCCTAAGTCTTTAAGATGTTCACCTAGGTCCTGATTAATCAAGGTAATCAACCAAGATAAATCAGCTAATCTATCAGAATTTTGTTAATGGTGATGTTGTTAGAAAAGAGGCATTGAGGGCACAAGTCTGTCTGATATAATCTTAATTTGGCCATACGTGTGTTTCAAACAACATCCTGCCCCCGAGAAGGTGCAAGAAATCCCACCACTTCTTATCATGTAGAAACTCTCAAAAGAGGGCTTTTGTCCTTTCCCCTAGAGATAATTATGGCTCTTTATTGACCATGAAGTTTTATGGCTTTTGTACTTCTATTCCCCCTCGCGTTTGCATGCAGATTACAACCAAGTCTCAAGGGCATGTTGCCAGATCAAATGCAGGCAGTAAAATTTCTTTTCCTTTAATGACAGTAAGACAATATTTACATATACAATAATACAAGGTATTAGAGTGCTCGCTTCTGCATACCTGATTTTGAAGAAAAATGGGTTGCCTGCGCAACTTGATGGTATTTGTTACAGTCTTATAGACGCTTTCTGCAGGCAGCTCCACCTCTGCTGTTAGCTATGTTCAACTTTGAAGATTCTCCACATTCTCCATGTGCAAGATTAATTAGTTATCCCACAAAGTTCCAGTTTTCTTTAATTTGGTAATACATCCACCTGTCAATGCAGAATTTCTCTGGAATCCTCTGCATCTGTGAGCTGTCCGTTTTCAAACAGCCTTTTTAGCTGTGGGTCATCCATCACCTTATATTTTACTTCAGATGCAGATTAAGACCTGGTATCTTCCCTTCCTTTTTCTTTTTTTTCCCAAGTGTGGTTCAGGATAGACGTAAGATACTCTTGATCACATATATGTTCTTTAAGTTTCCAAGATTTCTCAGCATCCATAGAAATCCAAGTTATTCAGCCACAGTAAAAGAATATGTATGTATGTGCATGTGTGGCAGTTCTATAATTACTTATCACTATTATATATCTAATTACAACAACGTGGTTGGTATTTATCAAATTTGTTTAATGAAATTTTTTCACGTCTCTTTGGGCTTCACTTAGCACAAGCAAAGATGATCTCCTTATCCCTTCCTTTTTACCTGGAGAGAAGCTCTCTGGTAGACTTTGCGGTCTTGTCTTACCTCCCCTGCCCAGGGCAGAGGCTGAGGGGGACGAGGGGCTGCTGACGGAGCCTCTGCGCAGCGGTACCCGGGCTCCCGTCTGCTCAAGGTTGTTGCTAAGGAACGTCTGCTGCAAATAACGGCGGTGCCTTCCCCCCTGCTCCCACGCCGGCTCCGAGGGCTTGGCTCCCTCTCCTTGACTCCACAGACAGGGAAGCACCAGCTGTTGCTGCTGCAAGGCTGTGTGGAAGTTTTTCTCTCGCCCTTTTTTTTCCCCCCAATCACTCCTTAAATCCTTCAGAATTTAAGCACCTGCTGCCACCCCAGAGGCAGCCTTTTAGCACGCTCCCACCATGTAAACGTCAATCGTTACAGAGCTTTTTCCTTGGGCTTACTTCCTTGCTCACTTTTCCTCGATGTGGTGTACTACATCACGATTCAGGCCTTCGGACCCAAACGTTTGTGCATGGATTTACAGTGAAAGGGTGAGAATTCAGGTAGCAAGTTCCCTCCCTTCTCCCTACACAAACACATGAAGTAGTCCCTTACAAGAGTTGTGATTTGAATCGCATAATTCATGTATGCTTGGAGGGAAATAAAAAAGCATGTGTCAGACTATCCTCATACTTTAATGATTAATCTGTTTGAATTAATTATACCCCTTTTGGTATTTTTTGAAAGGTCTGAGGCTGATGGTGTGAGATTTGATTTTATAAGAACTGAAAAGCCAACCACTCATGTGATTATGAAATGATATACAGTTGAGCAAAGATTCTTTATCTCTACTGAGAGCTAAGAAAAAGTTCATAGGCAGAGCACCCTACTATGAATAATCTTCTTATTTCTAATGCCACCCAGCCATGCAGACTTAAAGATAAGTACAGATGAACTAAGAGAGGCTGAACTTATTAAATGTAATGGAAATGGACTTTGAATTTGGTGAATCAAAATTTTGCATTAACTTTTTTCTTTAATACACTTAAATTGCCACCATAGCAGTTCCATTTTCCTCATCAAATTAGTTAAGTGGGAGATGAAGTGATGCAAGTTCTGATCTATCAAGGAATCACAGCCTCCAAGATGAAACAAGTGAAATATGGAAATAGCTGTTGCAAAGCCAGGCCTGGTGTCAGGGAGAAATGGAGGCTTTTATTCTTCAGAAATTCTTGTGAAAAGAAGGTTGTACCTCCAGCGAACACCATATCCTGACATTTCTTTCTATGTCGGGTCCTCCAGGCCATTTTATTTCTACTTTGGGCAATGCAAAAAGGGACTTGGGGCGTCCATCGGCGGGGAGAGGACGAGGCTTGTAGGAAACGTGGTCTGTGTCAGAGCTGTTGCAGGAGACTCCCCATAGTTGATGATGGTCAATGCAGCTCATTGTATGGCTGGTTCTGCAGCCTGGGGTAGCGTGGGGGCTGGGGAGCTGCCTCTGAGAGTTTCTGGGAAAGATATGGCACAGCATGGACTTTGTCTGCAAAGACCATGGGGTGAGAGCCTTCCTGGTCTCCACTTGGCCACTGGTCAGGGCCGGGAAGGTTGCGAACCTCTCCTGGAGTTGGTGGTCTTTGTAGCCATGACTGTGTCCAGAGACTCACAGCTCATGAGCAGTACAACATGGAGTGAGGGGAAATACGGGAGATCCATGGTTAGGATGGATAACTCTCCCTCCTGATCTCACACCTGTTTGTGACATACACGCTTATAAAAATTCTTTTTCTTTTTTTGTACAGATTGCAGTACCTCAGCAGCAGCAAAAGAAACCAAACCACACAAAACACAATGTGTTTCCAACCAGACATGAACCAATAACATGCATATTGCAACACTTCAAAATCAAATCATCTTCATAGGAGAGACCACAATAGAGGAATCACAAAAGCTGTGGGGTTTTTTTCTTTCATTACCTTTTAATTTCCATTTCATTTTGAAGCAAACATCAAAAAGCCCAAAACTTTACTCTTGGGGTTTTTTTAGTAATTCCTCTGTTGTAAATCTCCCTAATTAGCAAGGCAGTGCAAATTTAAAATATTGTTGATATCAGCAAAATTACCTGAAAGTTTTGGCCTTCCATAAAAATGCTTTTTTTTTAAAATCAATTTGGTCTCATCTGTGCTGTCCAGAGTCATGATTCCATGAATAATAAAGCGTGTAAATAGCTTGCCTCTGGTTACTGTCCTCATGAGTCAAATGTCCTTATATATTGGCAGGTTCAGGGGCTTATAAACACTGTGATTCTTCTCTTAATTGAATCAATGGTAGTTCTGCTAGTAATTTCAGTGGGAATTGGATTTTTTAATGAACAGTTTTGTATTTTTAGGATATCTCCAAGTCTGTGGGAGACTCTCTTCATCTTGGCTATAGGTTGAGCCTAGCTGTAGACTGGACAGGTGAAACAAGTAGCCTCTTGAAGTACATCCCTAAAGAAAGCTAATACTGTATAAAGTATCTCTGTCTAGGCACTGAAAATGAGAAGCAACCCAAACTGAAGCGTCTCTGCAAAGGGTATGTCATGGGGACACCCCACCTGACCCCAAACAGTTGAGACGTAGATCGAAGGTGCTGGAGCACACTCTAGAGAGGTTTCCAGGCTGATTTGTATGGGCCATTTTTGCATCCAGAGCAAGACAACTGCATTTGAGCTAAAGCAATTGACTGCATTGGTCTCTGCCCCATGCCATGAGGGTGCACTGCGGTCAGAGCTGCTTCCAAATCTCTGTCCTTCACCTTGTTGCATTGGGAAGCCGCGAGCTTTCTTCACTGCTTGAGGAGATGCTTTCCCTTCTTTCCTGTTTTGCTTATTGCAACTTCTGTTATTTGATGTTATCAGATATGGGGGAATGGGGTGTTTGTGTTCTTTTTCATTTGTTCTTTTTTTCCACTCTTTTTTCTTTGGGATGAATTGATTATTGATATGGCAAAATCACTTACCTATTTAACCCGTATGTTCATTAATTAAACTTCCAGAGAAATTTGTGTCCAAGAAAAAGGGGAGTCCCAACCACTTACACAGGGAAATGTGAAAACTACATTTAAAATATCAGTCTAGGTGGATGGTGAGGATTATTGACTGTTCCGGCTCATGTCCCACAAGAAACCAGGGCTGTGGCATTTGTCTCTTGTTGCTCTGATCCTTCTTCCACTGTTGCAAAGATAGGAAACAGGATAATTGTGTATTAAGGCTGCCAACTCCTTACTCCCTCTCCCTAACTAATTCCCCCTAATATTCATGCTAAGGAACTGATTACAGGGTGTGCTGTTGGTTGTTGTTTTTTTCCCCTTTTTTACCATCTGTCTGCTGTGAATACATCTGAAATCCCTTGCTTCACCAGCTAAAATGTACTCAGCAACTCGATGTTTTTTCTCTTCTAATTATCCTTTTAATTTGCTTCTGCTCAGCTCCCACACCTCCTCCCCCTTACCAGATTGTTTATATTTTTCCAAAGAGCTTCTGAGAATTGCTTATCCTGACCTTTGCACCCTTTCCCTGCTCCTCATTCCAGAAATTGCTGTCTATTGTCCCCTCCCTTGCTGTGATCTTGCAGGAGTGAATGTGGATCACAACCTTCCCAACTGTTTCTGACAAATTGCCCCACAGAGCAATAATCTGTTATATTAAGAGTATTTTCCTGTTACTCAGTCCTTGTTCTGCATTAGCAAGTGGGATAGATTCCAATGATCACAAAGAAGCTTGGTACAAACCAATAGTGCTTTATTTCTGGAGGTAAATACTTCATCCAGTGATGTCACCAAACTACACAAGCAGCTGCTAACTGAGATTTGACTCAAAATACGCCTGTTAAGTAATATTTGAGTGGCTGGAAAAGTGCAGCCCATAAAGAAATCGCGCGACTGATCCTGGGAACAATATATCAGTGAAAGATTTAGGAATAATACTATCAGTCAGCTTCCCAGCCTGGGGGCTTGATCATGGATGCAGACAACTAGCGCAAGGTCTAAGTGAGACTGATGTGTCTAGCTCCAAAATCACATTCCCGTGACTCTTTTTCAGGCGCCGTTCAAGGCTGGTGACATTTGAACTCTCCTGCCTCTTCAAATTTCCTCGGGCTCAGCACAGCCCGCTCTGAGCACCTACCTCTTGTCTAAATGTAATCAGGAAGGAGGAACGAGGCAGTGCGAGGCCGGTGTCTCCCGAGGAGCTCTGTACAGTGCTTCAGATCTTACCTAACGTACAGTGACAGAACTGGGTTCCTCAAGAAGCTGTTGCTGGTGGTTTTATGTAATAGCCAACTTCATAAACACATTTATAGCTATCTATAAAAAGCATTTTCTGTACTGTCTGCATATAAATTGCTATGAATTTCATCTAACATACAACATATGCACAAAACACAATACACGTGAGATTCATAACAAATTGTATATAACAAATGTACTCTGTAATGGCATAAAAATAGCAATATTTATATAATATAATAATACATTCTTTATATGATATAAATCCTGAAAAACCCCACAACCCAGTGATTGGAAGATCCATCAGTGAAACAGATCCTAGCCTGGGGTTCAAGTGTCCAGTCTGCCTCCAGGTATGATCTGTCCTGTCTGTGCTGGAAGGGCAAACAAGGGAATATGCTAGTGACAAACTCCAGTCGCCTGTTGAAGCTGAGCAACTGTACAGAGTTCAAGAGTAATTTTACCAGGCAGAGAGCATGTAAGAAGAGAACACCTTTGCCATTAAAAGGGTGGAAAGATCACTAGTGGGAAATGGAGAGGGGGAGGGATGTAGTCTAGTCTGCAATTTTTCTTTTATGGTAAATTTTTGCTGTATAAAATATGAACATATCCTCTGCTCTAGATTCTTGCTCTCAGGTTGTTGTTCTTGGGAACTAAACCCCCCCTAGTACTTTGAGCTTCCTCCACCCCTGAATCTACTGCATGAAGGGATTTCTTTTCCCCTTCTCTGAATACTACTTCATTGTGTCTGCAAGAATAGCCATGAAATCAGCATATATGGGCTAACTAGCATGTTATATGATACATGGATAGCAATGTTGTGGAATGGTAAAACTTGATGATAAAACATATTGACTTAAAAATAGGTTGGGTCAACGTATATAGAGAATTTCAAGACTGCAGAGAAAAAAGAATAAGGAAAACACTAGGATAAGACGTAATGGTGTTATAGAGTGATGGCTCTAATAGTTTGGGTATATGTCAAGAATAAACCTGGAAATAATACCCTCGTTGCTATAAAGATGAAAGTAAAAAGCAAAACAAAACAAAAGCAGAGAAAGACCAAAATGTATTGGATAGCTCTGGTAAATAGATGCAAAGAGGTCTAAAGAAGCCCTCAAGCTGGTATAAAACCGAAAGCAATGGAAGGACACCAAGTCTTGAGCTCTTGTTGATGAAGACATGCATCCTAAAGCTGTTTGTTTTTTGAGGTCTGCTGCTAAACAGAAATTCCAGTCCTTCAAGAAGAACTGTTTATATAGTGAATAGAATAGAAGGGAATAGAATACAGTGATTAGATTTTGAATAGATAATCTAACAGTATTGAACCCTGAGGAAAGCCAGTAGTAACTGGCTGTTGGACTTTGTACCAGTGATCATCACTCTTTTAGACTGAAGATCCTGCCAATTTTCTGCCCACCTTACCCAGCCTGTAGTTTATCCATTTGGCTATAAGACTACTATGGGGAGACCATGTTTAAATTCAAGATATACAACATTGCTGTGGGTTGACCTTGGACTGTGGCCCAATGGCCACACAGCTGGGCATCAGTCACTCCCCCTCCTTAACAGGACAGGTGGAGAAACCAGGATGGAGAAGGTCTTGGGTAAAGATAAAGACAGCGACATCACTCAGCCATTACCATCGTGGGCATGAGGACAGACATGACTTGGGGAAAAAGAATTTATTCTATTGCAAATTAAAATAAATTTGGACAACAAGAAATAAAGGTAAACATAAAGAAACCCCTACAACTGTCTTTCATCAAGAACAAACAAATAAAAGTAGACCAGCTCTCACTGGTGGTATTTCCACTGTCCCTTACCTTCAAGCTCAGGGTTTTTTTCTGAGGTTAGATCCACTCCTGTGAAAGTGGAGCAGTGCAACAGAGACTTTGTTCTTAGTTAACCAACTGGATACAAAAGACCACAGGAATTCGTGCAACTGGCAGGGTGACAGACTGGTCTGAGCAAGAGGATGGAGGACAGAAGAAAGACCCCAGGCCTGGATCTCTTACATGAACAGCAAAAGGCAGCTGATAGGAGAGATAGGCAAGATGCCAGCTGTACAGTGATGCAGATTTTACTATAGCACAGCTGCTGACCCTGAATCCTCCTGCCAGCCAGGGATGCTGTAGTATTGGCTGTGCCGTCAATCAAGTGATTCACATTGTGTACATAAACCTCCTGCTCAAAGTCAGGGTATAATTCATACGGCTGATGACCTCCCAAAGCAGATGCCTTAAACTTAAGACAAGAACTGCAAAAGGAGGTAAAGCAGCTGGAAAATGAAATCTCCAGTTACTAATAACAAACATCAGAACCCCTTCTCCTGTCCTTTTCCAAATGGGCACCTCATAAAATCATAGAAATTAGTTTATTTAGCTCACTGGGGATTACAATTTTATAGCAATGCAAGGAGGAACATTAGAAGATTACTGGAGTAGGAAATTGCTGACCATGCAAAGAGTGGGCAGTGAACATAAAGAGATAGGACTAGCCAAGTGTGAAAGACAGGCTTTGTTTAATTGTGCGACTCTGTACCAACTAAATGCCATGGGGCCGGCTGAATTCAAGCTGGAGCTTGATTCAGTTGCCTACAAACAGGTTTCTAGTGCCACCCGAGATGACTTGAGGTGTCTGAACAAGGCACAAGGAAGTCAGAAATGAGACAGTACTTTCACAGACCAATAGTCTTCAAGACCAGACTCTAGAAGCCAGATGGGAGACTCTAGGGTGGCACTGTCATGATCAGACATAGTAGACATCTATAGTACAGATCGTTCAAGTTAGCTCAGGTGATTCTTACCTGTCTGAGTCTTTGCTCCACCCGTGTTAAGCTGCCTGCCACTCCCCTTTCTCTAGTGGTCTGTCACTAGCAAAGAGGGGAATCCTTTAATGCAACACTACTCTTGTGTGTAGAGGATCTGCTACTATATTGGTTTAAACAAATTTAGTTTAATGGAAGAGGGAAGAAAATTACAATAGTGCCGTAATTTAGATTTTGGAATATAATTAATGTCTGTGGCACAAACATTGCATGTAAGTAAGACATTGCAGTGTTTCTGTGTTCACCTTGTGTACAAAACAGGCATAACTGCATTTTCCCTACTTTATGAAAGCAACCCGAGGTAGGATGCATTAAATAAGAGCAGGAGCCCTAATACCGACATAGAATATATTGCCATAGAGATGAGGCTGATGTGCAGTAATAGCATGGTTATTGGCAGGTCTGCTGTGTAAGTCTTAAATAGAATCCAATTATTATGAATAACTGTATAGCTAATATTCAGTCAGCTCCTTAATGTTGCATTCAGTTGGAACAAGGAAATAATGGCTTGCTGAAAACAGCTTTTTACCTTCTTAAAAGACAATGGGCCTAAATGTTTCCTCCAGAGATTCCTGTTTTCCAAGTTGCAAATCCTGTTTTGCTGGAGCTGATGTGCTAGAGCACCTTAAAAAATATGACCATACTGTATTAAGACGTCTCCAAAGGTGACAGGAGCTATTTGTTAGCAGCTCTTTAGAGACACACCCTGATGCAGATTGATCTAGTGGAACAAAGTGGAAGAATTTGGTCTTTGTATCACTAAGAGTGAGCATAAGGGGAGAATTAGACATCAGAATCCTGGTTTTAATTGTTATACATATACATTTTTAAAATCAAATTTACAAAAGTTGCTTATCTGTTGGCATGATTGCACAGATCTGTAGTGTCAGAGTGTAAGACAGTCCTCATAAAATGGTCCTAACTGCTACCCCTGGGAATATACATCAGCCCATGAGTTGACTGTGGAAAATCTGTTACACACAGTATAAGACACACAGTGCAGTTCAGGTACTGTGTGCAGGTTTGGATCCCTCAATATAAGAAGGACATAAGACTATGAGAGTGTGTCCAGAGAAGGGTGATTCAGTACAGCCAGCGTGCCTTCTCCAGGGGCAAGTCCTGCCTGACCAACCAGTGGCCTTCTATGATGGAGTGACCACATCAGTGGACAAGGGAAGAGCTAATGTTGTTGTCTATCTGGACTTCTGTAAGGCCTTTGACAGAGTCCCCCACAACATCCTTCTCTCTTAATGGGAGAGAGGTAGATTTGATGGGTGGACTGTTGGGTAGGTGAGGAACTGGTTGGATGGTCACAACCAGAGGGTAGTGGTCAATGGCTTAAAGTCCAGATGGAGATCAGTGACAAGTGGTGTCTCTCAGGCGTCTGTATTGGGACCAGTACTGTTCAATATCTTCATCAGTGACACAGACAGTGGCATCGAGTGCACCCTCAGCAAGTTTGCAGATGACACCAAGCTGAGTGGTGCGGTTGACATGCCTGAGGGATGGGATGCCATCCAGTGGGACCTGGACAAGCTCGAGGAATGGGCCTATGTGAACCTCATGAGGTTCAACAAGGCCAAGTGCAGGGTCCTGCACCTGGATTGGGACAATCCCCAGTATCAATAGAGGCTGGAGGATGAAGGGACTGAGAGCAGCCCTGTCGAGAAGGACTTGGGAGTCCTGAGGGATGAAAAGCTGGACATGAGCCAGCAATGTGCACTCACAGCTCAGCAGGCCAACTGTCTCCTGGGCTGCATCCAAAGCAGCGTGGCCAGCAAGTTGAGGGAGGTGAATCTGCCCCTCTATTCCACCTTGGTGAGACTCCACTGGCAGTGCTGCATCCAGCTCTGGAGCCTTCAGCACAGGAAAGACATGGACCTGTTGGAGCGGGTCCAGAGGAGACCACAAAAAAGATCCGAGGGATGGAACAGCTCTGCTGTGAGGACAAGCTGAGAGAGTTCAGGTTGTTCAGCCTGGAGATGAGAAGGCTCCAAGGAGACCTTACTGCGGCCTTTTAGTACTTAAATGGGGCTTACCAAGAATGATGGGGACAGACTTTATAGCAGGGCCTTTTGCGATAGGACAAGGAGTCATTGTTTTAAACTAGAAGAGGGTACATTTAGACTGGATATAAGGAAGAAATTTTTCACAATGAGGGTGCTGAAACACTGGCACAGGTTGCTCAGAGAGGTGTCAATGCCCCATCCCTGGCAACATTCCAGGTCAAGTTGGACGGGGCTCTGAGCACCCTGACCTAGTTGAAGATGTCCCTGCTCATTGCATGGGAGTTGGATGAGATGACCTTAAAGGTCCCTTCCAACCCAAACTATTCTATGATTCTATGGTTCTATGATTCTATGGTTCTGTGATTCTATGATTCTATGACCAAGACGGTGAAAGGCCTCGAGGGCAAGACGTACAAGGAGTGACTGAGGTCATCTGGCTTGTTCAGCCTGGAGAAGAGAAGGCTGAGGAGTGACCTTATCACATTCTGCAACTTCCTCATGGGGAGCAGCAGAGGGGGAGGTGCTGATCTCTTCTCTCTGATGACCAGCAACAGAACACAAGGAAATGGAGTGAAGTTGCATTACAGGAAGTTCAGATTGGACAGTAGGAAAAGGTTCTTCGCTGAGAGGGTGGTTGGTCACTGGAACAGCCTCCCCAGGGAAGTGGTCATGGAACCAAGCCTGTCAGAGTTCCAGGAGCGTCTTGACAATGCTCTTAGTTATATGGTTTAGGTTTAGGTAGAAGGAGCAGGGAGTTGGACTCCATGACCCCTATGGGTCCCTTCCAACTCAACATATTCTAGGATTCTGTGATTCTAAGAAATCTTCATTGTTTGGTTAGACAGAAGATATGGTCTGTAGTTGTAGTATACTGTATATTTCTGAAAATGTTCTCCCTTCTTTCCTCTCCTTCTGCTGAGCCTCTGAATTTTTGGAATGAAGTTTTGTGCTGTCCAAATCCTATCAAGGGCCATCTTTGTGTCCTTCTGAAGTTGAAGCTACTCTGGAAGCTGATGAAGCAAATTTTTTTTAACTAGATCGCTGTTCAAAATTTTGCCCAGTACTTTGGGGACTGCTCCTGTGACACAGCATAGTCCAGGGACATCCAGGGATACCTTTGTTCCTTCCTCACAAATCTCCCTTGCTCATAAGATTCCTCTGTGGTGCAGCAGTTGTAAAGGGTAAAGTTTAGGACTGGGTCTTTCCTTGGAGATCCCATGTCTTCCCTTTTGTCCCTGAAGGATGTCTTGAAGGTCTTTGTTTTGGTTCTCTGCTCAGTCACAAACTTTCTTTTTGACTTTGGGCAGAGGGCATTATCTCTCTTAAATACCAGTTTTTAATTTGTAAAATGAGTTTATGTGGGGACTAAGCAAATTTTCCACGGTGAGTGCTGGAATGTGCTTTTCTTTCTTTAGAAGTTAAATGAGTTAAAATGAGCTTTAAACAAGGCAATGGAAATGTGGCCGCCACAGGGTGATATTGTGTCTCAGAGAGGGTCTGCTGTTTATTGCCGTTAGGAGTTCCCAGATCTTGTGTCCCATGAGGACACTGGCTCAGGAGGACCAGGAGCTGGAAGACACTGCACTTCACAGATGGCTTCTACCTTGCCTGCCCTGACCCGCTGCTACTGTGCAACACCCCAAATCTTCCTGTGTGATCTCAGTAACATCCTTTTCATCCATGCTGGAATACCTGATGCCTGGATTCCTATGGTAACAGTGGGGAAATGTATAAATAAATACCCAGGAAAGAGAGAAAAGGATAGTTGCTCCATTGGGGACTTTTACCCAAGCAAAAACACGACAAAGATTTCAGTGGCTCACCTAGTGTCATATTCTGCTCCTATATAACATAGGTATAATATATCTGGACTGCATATCTGTTTAAAATGATGACAGCTATCGCTTCCAAAATGAAGTTTACTTTAAAGTATTGGTGGTCATATCAAATCCTATCACTATGTCAACACTGGCTTGCCAACTGTCATGAAATATTGAAAGCTAGTAAAAAAGAGAACCTATCAAAATTGGCTGTCAGTTAAGTCACTGGAGAAAAGAGAATGTGTGTCAGTAAAGACTTTAAGATAATTTAAGAGAAAGAAAAAGAGAATTTTTTCCCTGGTTTAAGTTCCTGGGCTAAATGCATATTTTAATATGTAATTTGTATTTATAGGCTTTTTAATAGTTTGTACGATAGATTTGGCACAAACCATCCTTTCAGCGTATCATCGTAAAGACAGGTGGGAAGCCAAAATTGCTTTAAGAACGTAATTTTCTGAGATGGAGGAGTATTTTAAATGTGGTGTCTGTATTTATTGTGCTTTTATTGTCTGAAGTTTTATTAAGAAAAAAGTTGAGAGAGAGAGTGAAAAACAAAATGCAAATTTCCCCCCTAGTAAATGGGGTTTGTTGTTGACATTTGATTCTCTAGGCCAGGATCTTCTCTCCTGCTTCTCTAAGTAGATCAGTGAAACTCAATGGAAAGCACAGATGTAAAGGCAGTGCAAATCTTTTCTATGTGCTGATCCTCCCTCCCACCACCTCTTCTTATAAAAGCCCCAAGAGTTTAAAGAAAAATCCGAATGCCATACAGCAGTATTGATATTTACTTTTGCATTCCTCTTTCCTTTCAAGATCTTAAAGTTCTTTCTGCGACAGTCTCCATTTTATGACAAGACAGATCTCATAGAGAGATCAAGGGCTTTTTTCAGACATGCCCCAAGGGTCTGGAAGCAAAATTTCTATGAAAAGTGCACTGGTCATTCGTTTCTTGTGCTGAGAAGCCCTTCTTTTCCTTCATGGGGAAATCTTTTATGGCAAAATTAGGCAGCAGCTTCTTAGAGTGGGGCATATTACAACTGCTTTAAGGATGCATTTAAAAATTCAAGCCAGGTAAAATATGGAAGGCTACATTTCTACTAACAAACTGGCCTTGGGAAGAAGTTACACACTGCTGACTATGTACATGTGGCTAAATTCCCTTTTCCAAAACATGTCTGCATCCAAACTGCTTCCAGAGAATGGTTCTTGGACTATGCTGTTCCCCGGACGAGCCTGACCGTTGTCTATGTGCAGGACAGTACACAGATAAATAAAAATACGTGTTACAGACAACACTGGGGCCCCAGTCCTGTGCTGTTCTGACCCAGTTTATTTCATTAATCAGGATGTAGCCAAAGAGACAGGTTGGGAATTAGGAGCACAAATTGGGGTCAGATGATTCGAATTTCATCTGCTCTGCTAAAATGTTAAGAGACCGACTGAGCACTGACCAGGCACCTCATGTACAAATAGGCAGTGAAAAACTGGGAACTATTTTCAGCTGGTGGAGAATTTTTACCTTAACTACCAGAGGAAGACCCTGCTGGAAGCTGAAGATATATTGGGTGAAGAAGGAAAGTTCAGTGCTTGCGTGTAGCTGAAACTTCTCCATCGTGAGAAACACTGCAGTATGTAAGAAAAAGAGGACAGTGCCAGGCTTAGAGCAACTGTGGGTCCTCCGGTTCAGCTATGTTGTAATCTAGACATCTCAGATCAAAGCCAGACCTGCTGTAAATCCTTGGAGCTAGTACAGGTTTGTTGCTCACACAGCAAAACAGAAAACTAGAGAACATGCTCAGAGGGATAAAGTGACTTATTCAAGGTCTAAACCCAAGTCAGTAGCAGAGTGAGAAAAATAATTCTGATCTCCTGTTTCGAGATGACCATGTTGCTTGCTGGCTTTATGCATAGCAGTAGCATGCTGTTAGAGGGAGATCAAAACTCGGTGTGAAACAAAAGCTTCTGAAAGCACCATTTTTCTTTCCTTGTTCAGGCAAGGGCCAAGCTGCTAAAACTTGGAAAGAAAAAGCTTAGAAATATACCCAAATCACGTTTTCAGAAATTCCCATATTTCCACCTATGCTACACAGAGGTTACAGGTACGTCTCCTGGAAAATCTGAAATTTGGCTTATAGTCACCCGCTCAGTCTACTCGTGCATTAGAAACTGCAATATGCAGTTCTAGGCCAGTTCTACTCATTTTTTAGTACCTATGCTTTGTTGGCTTACATCTAAATTGAAGGAACTTCACCTAGCTCTTCTTAACTCTTTTGGATAGGATAAGAAATATGTGTGTCTCTTTCTTTTAGCCTGATCCTGCCTGGCTGTGTAACTGTGTATTTCTTGTGTATGTGCTGTCTTAGTTTTCAAAAAGCATTGCCTCTTTTGCGCTGATGGTGAAGCCATCTCGGGAGGTGAGCGCACAGTCTCAGGTGGAATATTCTTGAGTCCTTTTGTATACACACTTAAAAAAATCTTTTCAAACTCAATCTACTTTCCTGTCAGTTGTAGCATCCTCCCCTACCTCCAATTCCCAACCTTAGTGTCCTATTTCCTCCCTGACTGATTGCGTGAGTCTTTTCCTTCTGCTGCTCTTGTTACTGTCGTCGTTACCCATGTTATTTGGGGAAGTGTTCTGCAGCTCAGTTAAGCATCCTGAAGCCAAAGAAAAATATGTTAGACAGTCACAATTGGGAGGGATTCAGTGGAGACATCTGCTGACCTTCCTGTGAGGTCAACAGCCCATGGCGTTGACAGCCTGATAGTCCTAAAACTTAGAAAACTACGATACTGGAAAGCTGACAACTGCTGCCGCCAGAAATCTGAGGGTCACTTGTTGTAGCAAATGCACGCACAACTCCTGATCACTCAGGGTAAAAAGCTGAGCCTGGAAGGTACTGAACACCTTCAACAGCTGCTACGTGAAATGCAAATTGAAAACGATCGGACTGCAGTTGGGCTGGGCCTGGATTCTCTTCTGGGACCACATCTGCAGTGCTGTGTCCAGTGCCGGCCTCCCCACCGCGAGAAAGACATTGCGAACTGCACATTGTTCAGCGGAGGGCTTCTCTTCTTCCAGAGAAGATCTAACAGAAATCCTGGCCACTGACGTATTTTATGCTTTTGTGCAAAGGTAAAAAGAAAAAAGATTTTGAAAGAGTTAATGGCTACAGATAGTGATCAGTTAGTGGAAGCCGTTAACAAATAAATATTCTACGGACAATGAAAGGAAACAATAATGTACCAATCTTAAGCAAAAATACGAAGTTTTTAACACTTTTTAAAGAACAGAAGTCTTTCAGGGCACTCAAAATAGCCTATGTTGATGAAGAAATAAGTTCATTGAAAACTTTTCTTTCCAAAATTGTCAAGGTAGGATTATGTTACTTTTTACATTTTAAAATGTTAACTGTGTCTTATAATTCAGTTTTTCAGTCTCCAGAGAGAAACTTTTTCAGTTCCATTTTTCCATCTGCCTCTAATCCATAATGGCAGAAATAATCTATAAATATTATGAGGTAGAAGAAAATTTTCCTTATCACAGTTTAGTTGGCTAGAAAGTGTTTGCAGGAGTCTCTGAAGCAGGCAGCACCAAAATCCTTTGGGGCGGTACTGTGTGAACCAGTAAAGCAAGAGAGGTGTACACCCACCCAGTAGACATGCCCTTCCCTACTGCCAAAAGGTGCAGTTACTCCTTGTTCCACTGTCAATTGTAGCCATTTGTTCTCTTCTGAATCTGCAGCCTTAGAGTGAAATTTGTCAGGTTTATCCTCTGCCAGAAGGTCACATTCAAAGCCAGTTCAACTATTTTTGTGTACAAAATTCATATTATGTAGAAACACGTCATCCCTTTTAACCAACCTCTCTGCCTTCTTCCATCATTTATTCTTAGCCAAACTTTTTGATTTAATCTGCATGCATGGACAACTGAATAACTCTCAGATTGAAGCTGGACATTTTTTTGTTTACATTTTATTGTCCTTTGTCCATTAAGCTAAGGACAATCTGATTTTATTTATGCTGCCTCTGAGGTTTTCCTTTCCAGTTCTTGCTGAAATATACTTCTGATGCCTGCATGGCAATTGCGGTAGTTTAGATTTCAGAATGGACTGCTCCCAGCAGAGCCCAAAAAAACCCTCGGGGCCCAACTATTTGTAACATCTATCACTTGTTCATGAGGTGGCATATGCAGGACCTCAGCTCATCCATAGGACAGGTTACTTCGGAGTGGCTGAACAAAGACTGCAGATGTGTCTGCCTTTATTAGCAGATGCAAATGGGATCACTTTTACAGTTTGCAATGAAGTCTGTGTTACAGAACACCGCAGCACCTACTTTTTTTGGTATGGTTGGCATGACCATGTCCCCTTCCTGTGCAGGGACTTCAGGGCCTCTTTACGGCTGCCACTGGAAGTACTGTAAGACCCCATAGCAGCTGTTCCCTCTGGAGGGACAGGGAAAAAAAAAATCCAGTTAAGTAGCATGTCAAGACTGTAGAGAGTATGTCAAACTTAAGAGACAGGCATTGGACTGGGAACGCTTCACAAAAAGCTCCTGTCTTTGTAGACTTCAAAGTATCTTTGGAGTCAGTCCAAGTGCTCACCCTAAGAACCAGCCAGGTCCCGACAGTGCCTTGCTACAAGAACTCCATTAAAAAGGCAGGAGCGGAAAGTCTTCCCACATGGGACTCAGCAAGTCACGAAAAGGAAGAAGGACCTGCCTTCCTCAGGCTGCACCTCCTGAAGATCTGACGAAACGTGGCATGAAGCATGGACTGAGGCTGCCGGAGCTTTCGTAGTGTTTTGTGTTTTGGATGAACAAAGCATGCCCAGTTGCCAGCCCATCAGCCTGTAAAAGTAGCTTATCTGGATGTTCAGGATCTGCAGGCGGTGTGTGTATGCGTACACGTATGCAGAGAAAGGCAGAAGGAGAATTCATGTTGGAATAGCTGAAATACTGATAGAAATCAGAAAGTTATTGTGTATAAGGGGTATTAAGTACACTGTCACTGGGAACTAAAGCAATCTCAGACCAAAAGGTCAGTACTGTTTTTAAAGATGTTAAATACCTTCTAGCATGAGTGGTTGCTCCTACAGATGCTTCTTCTTTCGTATCTTTGCTGTAAAGGAAAATGATGCAGTAAAGAACGATTCTATCCTGCAGTAAGAAAAATAACTCTGCCGAAGAAAATAGGGCCGTGCTTCCTTTCAGACTGCCTAATGGCATAAGATAATGTTCAAATTCAGATCAACGATCCTTGGTCTGAATCAGGCAGAAAAAGGCTTTTACCCTTGATGTCTCACCCTGTATGCGCGAGCAGACAAATCATTTACGTACTAGCCAGTGAAGCAGAGCTAACAGAGGGGCTCAGCGCTATTTTCAACCATCTCTGCTGTGAGCTACCACCTTCCAGTGGTGGTTTGCTGACTCTGGTAGAGCAGCACTGGGTCCTCACCCGCTGATCCAAAGCTCTGATCTCTATGTAGTGCAACAGGGATGGCACCAACACCTTCTTTTTTGTGAACTGTTTTATATAAAACGCTCATCCCCGTAAATATCTGGAGCATATGAAGTCACTGTGGTTACTCCCTTGACTATATAGTTTCAGGTAAACATAACAAAAAGAAAACCACTCCATATTGGACTCTTGCTAAGGAGTGGTAGTACAGTCCCAGGACCTTTCCTTACTTGGAATCACTGCAGAACATCCTGTGAGGATGTCCAATTCTTGACTTCACTTTTAAGGACTTCTTGGAAGCACAGGTATTTTCTTTTTGTTCTGCTTGTATATTAATAACAAAAAATCCATATAGGAAGCTAGTGTGCATTAAGATTGTTAACTCCCAGATATTATAAAGAGAATGAAGTGAATACAGTGAGCTGCGTAGCTTAATTGTGTATCTTTCAGAGTGTTTGATAAATATGGGCTTACTTGCTATACTTATTGCCTTTATTATTCAGTACAATTTGCAACCAGAAATATATGAGAGTCAATTAAGGTTTTGAAGAAAAGTTTTCTTTTCTTTTCCAAATGAAAGTGTCATATATCATGCAATATCAACTCCAGTGCTAGACTAGCAGAAATTTACTGCACCATGTCCCTGCAGTGAAAATTTGCAGCTAGATTAATGTTCCTTTAGCTGGCATTAAATCAATTTCATACATATGCTCGTATTTTCACCAGACTGACACTCCGCAATAGCTGATGTTTTGTAGGAGCAGTAAAGAAAAAAACTCAGCAGATTTTGTTCAAACTTCATGTATATATATATGCATATATATACAGCACACTTCATGCTTCACTTGCTGTGAAAAAATCTTGAGGTTTCCAAGTTAGCCAACTTGCTTCATGTTTTGTCATGGCATATACATTGCTCATTATCAGTGCACCTTCCCACAGTTGAGGAGCATCTAGGTTTACATACATTTAATCTAGATAGAATTGAAATATTCTTTTTTTTTTTCCCCCAGTTGATTGAAATTGTTCTTGTTATGCAACTTACACTTCAGCAATTGGCATATGGGGATAAAACTGTCACATGTCTTCCTACCTAATACTCACCACACCGTAGCTGAATTCTTCCTGGCCGGTTCTCAGTAGAGCAATGAGATGACAGCAGTCTCCATGACAAGACATGCAAAGTGCCCAAGCAAGCTCTGCCTGTCTGCGGGAGTTTGTCCCCCGGGCTCACAAGACCTGGCTGATGAGGGCAAAACAATATCCTAGGCAGAACTCCAAAAAGGTCATTTTTCCTCAATGCTCTTTGTGAAGAAAGGATATTGAGGAGAACAGGAATCACCTTACTCAGGCTGTCCTCATGTAGCAGCCACTGCAGCCACAAGGGCAATGACAGTATCTCACCTTCCTTCCCTCTTATTTATCTGACAATTACATTGAGCATGAGGAGTGCTTTGTGCAGTGGTGACATCACCATGACATCACTGGGGAACAAGTCACAGGAATTTTCTCAGTTACCTTGTCGTAGGTGAAAACATAGCAGTTGCTTTGGTAGTCAGCAGCTATAGCTGCCCCTTGTGTTGAACTGGTGTCTTACCTACTGCTTGAGGTAAAAAAGCATTTATTTGTAGGCAACTCACTTAGGGAAGCTGATCTGAAAAAGGAGACCTCATTTTCTTCTCACTGGAGCAAAGCAGGAGTAAGTCTGATAGGTGGAGAAACCACTGCAAGTGAAAGGAGAATCAAGCCCAGGATCTGCAAATAGCTCTACTTTGACTTGCAGTTGAGGAATTGACTGAGGTATAAGGATTTACAGGCATTCAAGTACAGGTATATTCTGTGCTGAGACATGGTTGTAGAGGTAATATAGCAAAGACAGCCTATTTATATGGATATCTCTCAATATGCCTAGGGAAAATTATTACTGCTTTTCCATCATTACTGAAGTGTAATGAGGGACCTGTGAAGGATCGTGAGGTCTCTTGGAGTGACAGTCAATGGCAAGTGCTGTTCTTTTGAAGGCCACCCTCAGGGTGCAAGTGAGCTGATCTAGCTATTTTATTGTATGATCTCCATCCTCTGGTATCTAAGCATGTCACAGGCTTCCCCAGCACTCAGTCAGATCAAAACCACTCATTGTATTTTACAGAGGGAACTGAAATATAGGGAAGACTACCAGGAAAATTCTTAATTGGCATTAATATCCAGGGGTCCAGGTGATCAGCCACAACCCTGAAATGTTTTGACTTTCCTTATATATCCAAATTTTATGGCAGAAGGACTCTAGCCTGGGGAAGCAGCTCTTTCTACACCACCCAAAAATTGGTGGATAACGTTTCCTTAGGATGCTGCTTGACACTGATGTGTTACTTGTGATGTCTTTCTGTGACTAACAAAGGTCGTACATAAAGTCTATCAAGCACTAACCTCGGTAACGAACTCGAGCTGCCTGAATGCTAGTTTTGCTTCTAGTTTTCCATCTTTCTATGTCTTTTCAGCTATGTTGGTTAATGTCAGCTCAAACTCAGTCCCTGTGTTTCTAAGTGGCATCCAGAAACGATGTAATCTTCCTCTTTTTTTCCAAGGAGGGATTTGATTTAATTCTCTGCGAGGCTTCCCATGTCTTTTGTCACTTATTTCTTAACTTTTGTCCTGTCATGATGAGCACCTTTTGTCAGCAGAGTATACCGTTAACAATTTCCAGAAAGGGAGAGGTTTGGGTTTTTATCTGACATGTCAGGCAGCAAAATTATAAATTAATACCTGGGTCAAGAAGAAACCGACCCATTAAGCATTTGTTGTTACAAATTGCATGAATGACTCACTTTCAGCTTTGGTCAGCGGTGTTGAGTGAAAAAGAGAGGCCTCTTGTATATTCATTCATTATGGAAGATTAAGATGAGAATCCACAGGGGCATTATGAGTATAGCTCCTTTTTAATACATACATCTTAGTGCTGGCTTCCCCCCCTTCCCCAATTATTTTTTAATTTTCAATGCAAGGCAAACTATGCACTAGAAGAATCATAAATGAAAAGCTGACTGCGAAATTCCTCAAATATTTGACAGCCTTGAAAGGCAGCTGATTTTTAAATGTCTGCCAGCAGCGTGCGTGGAAGAGTCAGTGCATTCTCTCATATACCTCCACCTGCTTTATTGTTCTTAGGAAGGATTCTCACAGCTTCTGTGTAGGGGACTTTCTCTCTAAAGCTGCACAAGAATTTTATTTCATAAATTTCTGTTTCTGAATATGTGCAATGTGTTGTACCTATTGATTCTTCGCTCTGTTGTGCTTTGAGGTTTTATGATGCGAGAGTATAGGAATATAAATTTTGAGCATTACATTAATTTTAGGCTTTGTTCTTCAAGTGTTCAATTTTTTATTTTCTGTGCTACTTCCTGGGTTGGTTTTTTTATATATGCACACACATGCATACCCATACACATGCTTCGTCTATCATCTCAATTGCCTATCCTGCCTTTTTTATAAATCACTTTTTAAAATTTCTGACCATTCTCTGTGTCATATTTAATTTAATCCAATATTTATAACTGTGGTAAAATTAACAATCACCCAGTGCTTTTCTGTGCATGGTTTGAAGCAGTTTTCATAAATAAGGATTTAATAAAAAACAAGTTTCATTTTTTATACTCTAATTAAAAATTAAGAGGAAAAAAATAAAAGAAGAGCAATAAAAATGGACCAAATTCTTCTCTCCGTTGCATGCGCTAACCTCATTGGATTCACTGGATTTACTCTAATTTAAAATGTGCATAAGGGGGAAAAGCAGAACTTGGAATAACCGTTTACGAAACGGTGCGCTAGCAGCAGTAGCAGGATAGTAATTAGAGAGTGCCTCCAGCGCACTCTTTCGAAGGTTCTCATATACCTTTGCTCACTCTCCGAGAGTGCTACCTGAGATTTCGTTAAACACAAAGCTTAGAGTTTAGCAAGGCAGCCAACAGCTAAGCAGAGACCAGGGAGATGTTTGTCACTGTTGAATTACCGGAGCGCAGTTGACCAACAGCAGTGGGTTGTGGTGTCTTGGCCGCGGCGATCGCCCATCCTTTGCTGCAGCATCGGGGTCCTCGTTACGCACTTCGCTACCACTGCCCTACACCGTTGTGTGGCCTGTATCGGAGCCTGGGGAAATTTAACCCAACATGGACTTCTCACCCACAAGGAGCTCATTCTCACCCTCTGGAGACGTGTGACTGGAATGGCGTGGTGCAGACTGGGGACTTTCCACTGTCAAAGCTCAAACCCTAGTTTCTTGGTCAGAGGGACTTCTCATAATCAAGGTAGAAAATGCAAAGAACTGGAGCAATCGATTGGAGTGGGGAAATCCTTACCTTCACTGTGGGAAAGGCTCTGAAAAGGGTCACTGAGCCATCCTCACCTTTTCTTCTTCACTGACTCTTGCCTTAGATGAGGTGGGAGGCTGGGTGGGGCACAGACACCACCACATGCTTCCCACAAGTAAATTTTGTTCCCCAGATGGGTCACTGCGGTATCTTGTTCCCTTTGACAAAACACAAACCAAAAATAACTCCGTTCCTCTAGAACAAAATAAATTTGGTGGGATTTCCAGAGAAGCAGCCTGTCCCTATGGCATTCCATTGCAAAGCTCCAACTGACTTTTCTGCAACCAAGTTTCACCTCTGAGTTTCTAAAAAGATTGAATCGGGGTGCAGGGTTGAAAGCACGTTCCTCTGCATGGACTTTGCCTCCTTCTGTTGGGTACACAAGGGGACACGCCACGCTACTGTCACACAACCCACTGACAGCATGGTGGAAACCTACGGGCCCTCACAAGACTTACTTTTTTTTTTTTCAAACTTTCAGGCTACTTGGTGCAGCGGGACACTTAACTCCAAACGAGAACGGGGGAGAACACGAGGGTTTTTGGTACGCGTGGCAGTAAAAGTGAGCGGTACGTCAGGGCTGTTTCCGCTGCGGCGTGGC
>NW_010515538.1:41771-44442 GCF_000687285.1 Phaethon lepturus
TCCTGCTGTATTTTTGCAGCACACTGTTGCATGGTGACTTTCCATTCTTGATAAAATGGTGTCTCTGATAACTGACAAAAACAGTGGGCACGTGAGGGTTTGAGAAGGCAGATGCCTCTGTAGGTGCCAGATCTTCTCTCTGCATTGTTATTGTGGGGCAATCAGGGGTAAGCATGGGTAATAACACCTGAGAGGTGTTCAAGATTGTTTATAAATACATAAACCGTTCCTTTTCCAGGAAAACAAAAAAAGCATAATAAAAAAACCCACCCAAACACCAAATTTATTTTCACCCTGAAACTTGTCTGGTGTTCAGTGATTTTGGGTGACGCTGAGAAAACCAAGGTTCACTGCTTCTCTGCAAGGAACAGATGAGTTTAAAATGACATTTGAATCCAACCTCTGTATCATGGACTGCACCATAGGAATCGTCTTACCAGTCCGTGTGGCCTGTTTGAATCTGAAGGGGTTAATTTGAACTCACTCTGGAATTGCCTTTTGTCCACTTCTGTAAAAAAATATTACCCCAGCCGGAGTAAAACCCCGCAATTATCACTCACAGTGGAGGAAAACGTGTAACAGCGAGGGGCCATCTCACATTTTTAAAACCACAGTGTTCCTCACGGAGCGGCACGTCTCATACGGAAGGGAAACACTTTTGATCTGCTAAATGCTTAAAAGTGAAAGTTTTTGTCCTAAGGGAGAGAAGGAACTCTCTTATACACTAAAACATTCTCATTTGGATTATTAAATAGTTTCTCAGTGGAAAAGGATAAAATTAGAAACAGTGCTTTTAGTGTGAAAATTGGGGGGGGGTATAAAACTGCTTTTTTTTTGAACAATGAAAAAGACTTGACAGTTTTTTACTAGATCTTGTAAGATCATTCATGCTCAGTCCTCAAAGGGCCTTGCAAATATTACCTGGGTGTCGAAATGCTGCGTCTGAGGGAGGCAGGCAGTATTCCGACTGGTGGAATGGGGAATCGCACGGCTCGGAGCGACTGGCAACCTAGAGGTTATGTGTTGGCTCCCATACCATTAAGGCTGTGAGGCTGAACCACTTCTGCAAAGGGGATTGGAGTCGCTTATTGTCTTAATGCTTTTGCAAATGGTGCTGGTGATTTTACAAGACAGCTTTACCTGGTTAAGAACGGGAGACAGCCGGAAACGGGATGCAACAGTAAGCTTTTTCCTCAGTTAATTATTGTTAAAACAGAGGATTCTAATAAGGAAGTCAGCGTACAACCCTCCACCGAGCACATTCATTTCTGCTTTATGTACCTACATATACTGACATTTATTATTTTCTGTTGCAAGCAAGTAATAATAATCCCGTGTCTGACTTCAGAGCGTATGACTTTGCAAATATGTCTGTATCAACGCGCAGATATCAATGTGCATCGATGAGCAATGCACAGCTGGCTAGCGTTTCTTTGCCTCTAGCTGTATTTCTGCAGAGCTAATCTCATCTCCTGTCCAATATAAAACTGTCAGGTTGTCTGTTACGCTAGCAGACCATTTATATTTCCGCTTGCGTGTGGTTAAATCGTGGTTTGCGAGCAGCTCTTTAAGTCTAACTCGTTCGCGTGCGTGCGCGTATGTCTGTCTCCGTCTTTCTTTAGTTCTTTGGATTAACCAATACTGTGTTGGGAACTGCCCAAGAAAATCTGGATGCTCAGCATCAGAACTCTTCCATCACTAAACTGTTTCCTCTCAGGCATATGCAGACTGAGAGGTTAAGAGAGAAAGTTTCTTGTTTGTTATAGCCTCGGCGCAGTACACCTTATGCTGACTCTGGAAGAGTTTTTAATAAAGCCCTGTGGGATTAGGAAAGGGGGCTAAAAAACTAGTCTGATTATTTCAGAATCGATTAAATGTGCTGTAATCCTCATTCTCCGATGACAGACTTTTAATAGACATGTTTCCCTGCACTGCAATTTAAAACAAAGTTCAAGAGCTTTTAGTAAGAAAGGCCACAAAATTACAGTCTTTTTCTGACTCCTAAACAACATAAAAAAGTATGATATGAGGGAAAAAAGTACATATTATCAAACTCATTATTCTGGCACTTTTATCACGGTATAAACAACTGCTCAGGTTTCTGAATATTCACTGATCTGTATTTGTCTCCTTTTTTTTGCATTCTTCAATTTAGGTCAGCCTTTCAAAGCAGAGTTAGTCACTCTTCTCAGAGGCAGAGCACTATTTAACTTGCCTTTCCACAAGGAGCTCGAGGTGTTTCATTGTTGTCTGGAATGTGACAGTACAACCCTCCTCTAACAAAAAATGAATTTTCTTCTAGAGCAAACCCCACATTCTAAGGATCTAAACAGAAAGAAAAAAACAAAGAAAAAAGGAAAAATTTGAACTATAAAGTATATGCCAGTGAAGGGGGTTTCAAGCCTGTGCAAGATTTTCCTTCTTCTCAACGAAATATTTATGTAAAAAAGAAACCTCCCATACACATTAGTATGTGTGTTGAGTGTAGACTTAGTGACCCTTCTGCAGAGGTGAGGCGGCAGCAGATATCTCAGACTGGAGGTGCAGCTAATTTCATCCAGCAAGTGGAAACATGGCAGACCTTTAAAAGTGGATTTCTCCCACCTGTAAAAGAATATCTCTTTTTGCTTATTAGATTATTTTAATACACACCAAATCCTAATCCTGCTGA
>NW_010515538.1:44473-46367 GCF_000687285.1 Phaethon lepturus
ATTAATCCCACTGGCAGTGAATGGATCTTAAGTGTTGCTTAAAGAGTAGCTTGTGGAAAAAAAATATTTTTTTAAATGTTTTTTTCCTTCTTTTCTGTATGAAGTGGCTCAGATTTGCCCTTACTGAGACAGTAGCGATGATGAGCCACAGGAGAGTAGGTCTCTGTAAGATACAGACCCTTCTGTGGGTCTAAACCACAACAATTATAAAGATAAGCATAGCTGCAGTTTGCTCCACTGATAGAATGGATGATAATATGTCATTTATTGATTTTTTTAGTCCAACAAATGGCCCTGAGCCCACTGGCTCAGCCCGAGCATCCCTGTGCTCATCCTCTAACAAGAAAATGCTGGGACACAAAGAGTTGGGTTGCTTTTTCCTCCATGGAGAGCTCTGTCTTATTACAGCTAACTTTGGAAAGCTTCAGCCCTGACAACAGCAGATGAAACCTGTTGGTCCTTGTGTGATATATCTTCCCCATAATCATGTGTGTGTGTGTCTTTCCTATTAGCTGTAACAAGGGTTATGTATTGGGAGCAGATGCTATTTAACCAATAACTGTCTCATACTATTACGTCTGGATTTATTTAAATGCTCTTGTCTCCCCATACCATGGAAGCATTAGAGTGCAGATTTCCACAACAAACCATTGAGAAAATACTCAGTGCTGCTGATCATCCTAATGCAAGGATGTGTTTCAGATCCATAAGGCAAACTTTTTTTCTGAAGCTGACTTCACTGGTGTCAAATAAAGCTTTGAACTGCAAAAGATGAGTTTTCCACTTGCAACAAATCTGCAGCTGAGAATCATTTTGGATATGAGAACTCAACATCAGACGTGCACTTGGGTGGCTTGCGCATGGGTGGGTTTTTGACTGGTGTTAATAAAAAGGCAAAGGTTGGAGAAAGAAAATAAATACTCATGACATTTACTCTTGGGGTGAAAGTGCAATTTGGTGTGAGCTGGGTTCTCTTGCTTCTCCATTAGTGATCAGTGCCCTGAATTACAACAAAACTCACTTTCCAGCTCAGGTCAGTCAGGGCAACAGGTTAGAAAAACTTCTGTGATAACTCACGGAAAAGTAATGGGAAATGCAGTGTGCCATAAAAAAGGCAACGAAAGAGACAAAGATGGGAGAGTGTGGGAGAAGAAAACCAATATGAAAACACATTTACTCTGCAAGAGTAGCCCAGCACAGGGACCTGAATTGAGTCAGGGGAAGGTGAGGATGTGGTGGGTTGACCTTAGCTGGATGCCGGGTGTCACCAGGCTTCTCTATCGCTCGCCTCCTCAGCAGGACAGGGAGAAAATAAGATGGAAAAAAACCACGTGAGTCAAGATAAAGGCAGTTTAATAAAGCAAAAGCAAAGGCTGTGCCTGGAAGCAAAGGAAAACAGAGGATTTATTCTCTACTTCCCATCAGCAGGCAATGCCCAGCCAGGACAGGAAGCAGGGCTTCAGTATGTGTAGCGGTTGCTCCAGAAAACCAATGTTGTAAAAACAAATCATCCTCCCCGCCCCTGCCCCCCTTTCTCATAGCTTTTGTCGCTAAACTGACATCTATGGTGTGGTGTATGGCATGCTATATGGTATGGAATATCCCTTTGGTCAGTTTGGGTCAGCTGTCCTGGCTGTGTCCCCTCCCAAGATGTTGCCCACCCCCAGCCTATTGGTGAGGGCAGAATGTTGGCGAGACAGCCTTGATGCAGTGCGAGCACTGCTCAGCAGCAGCCAACACACTGGTGTGTGATCAACACCGTTCTAGCTACCAGTACAAAGCCCAGCACTATGAGGGCTGCCATGGGGAAAATTAACTCCATCTCAGCCAGACCCAATACAGGGTATTTTCTTATCACACACATTTTTCATCTCAGTCCTCATCTCTCCCTACA
>NW_010515538.1:46377-58126 GCF_000687285.1 Phaethon lepturus
GTCTACATGGTCCGGGATTTCACATTTCTCCTTGAGCAGTGGCTGCACATCTAGAAACTCAGGATAGCCCTAGGATGTCTCTTTTGGAGATTCATGCCTTCTCTTCTTGAGCCTGTGAACCTAATTCTTGATCTGCTGCAGGCAGAAGGAGCTAGATCTTTTTAAAAGCTACTTCTGAATAATTGAAACCCCTTCTCTTATGCAACATGAAGTCTCATGACGCAGAACAGTCTTCTGGTCAGATTTAGCGCAGGGTATACAGTGTCCTCAAACTCACTTTGCAAAACGCCGTTGTTGCTCGTTCTCCACTCTCTGGTTGGGAGGTTTCAGGCAACGTTAGCTAACGCAGAACGGAGAGCTGTCTTGTCTTTCTTCACCACTGAGTCCTGGGATTTCTCCCTACTCCAGGGGGCAAACGGATAAAGAGATAAAAACTGCAACCTCCAAAATGCCCCATTTTGTGTATTTATCTGAATATACAAAACTCTGACTTTTTCACTAGGCAGAAAAACTAGACACTGAACTCTAATGGCCACATTCTCTAATCAGAAGGCACTCAGAAATCCATGTCTTTGTTTCCACAAAGGTAACAGCACAGTTATAGGGATACATTCACGTATTGCTTGGGAGCACCTCTGTGCTGTGTGAGTGTGAGCACTTAGAGGACTGTGCTCCTTAGATGACTTGGGACAGCACAGTTAGGATTTACTAGTGTCTACCCAATGCTCATGAGTCAAATATGATCCTCTTGTTTCATAGCCAGAACCCTTTTTTCTCTCTAAGGTGACCAGGAGTCAGCTTTGAAGGAAACCCCACTCTATAGGAATCTATAAGAAAATATATTAAAACATGTGCTCAGCCTCTGGCTTTATGGAAATTCAAGTTAATACAGTGACTGTTGTCAGTAAAAATTCATATTTACCCATGCAGTTCCTTAATGTGGGTGTAAATGTGTGTCTGAGTTAGAGCTATACATTTTTAAGCAGCTAGTTTTAATCATGTGGATGACTTCTTGCATAAAACATTTTTTTCCTGAATATATATGTGCTGTGGAGGGTAAGCACATGTCAGCGGTTAAATCTAGTGAACACTTCAGAGCAGCAGCAAGAAATGACCTTACTGGCTGGGTCATCAGGTGAGCGAAGGAATGTTGCTCTGATGTTTCTCCCTGGTGTTTCATCCTTACAGGGCCATTTTTTTGCAGCGCAGATGTCTGACCAGCCCTCCAAAGGCCAAAGTGAGTGATTCCACAGGGAAGCAAGTCAGGCATTCAAGAAACGAAGAGTTGTTGAATCCACAATACTTCTGTCTGCTTTTCTAACCCAAACTCAGACTTAACAGATGGGTTCCGAGGTCTGTTTCATGACCTGCCATCCTGTCACGGAGATCGGAAATCCCCACTGCAATTACTAGCAAGTTCCTTGGTCCTCATCTGTTACGAATGTTGACTCCCTGGGTAGGACATGGTAGCCAAGAAACTGAGTGAGGCTGACATTGTGGCACTGAGTTAACAGGATGGACCCAAAGTATTATTCTTTATTTTGGGGAAGATTTTTATTTTTTTTTTTTAGATTCTCCTTCCTGGTCCTCCCCAACCCTAACCAGTTAGTGCAGTAACAATATACTTAAAGGCTAACTTTCTACCACATGGGGAGAGACCGATTATGAGCAAAAAAAAAAAAAGAGGAAAAAGGAAAGGGAGGAGGTAGATCTTCTTTGCCACGAACCCGTCAGTAAACTGTGCAAAATGCAGGATGCTGCAAGCCCCAGAAAGATTCCAGCAGCAGCCCCTGGTCTAAAGCTGAGTGGCTCTACCTCCACTTCTGCAGTTGCAGTCTTCGCTTCAGTTACACTATTCCTCCTCAGCCTGACTGTTTTTCTGTATTTCCTCTGTCTATTTTCTGAAGAGGCAATTGTTGTGAATGGTGGAGAAGGTTGAGTGCCTAACTGAAATAAAGGAAAATTAGTTTTTAAGGAGAGTAAATTGGATAGAATAGGACCCGTAAGGATAACAAGCTGGCGATAATTCAGTGTAGTCTTCCTGTTCTGCTCCTGTTTATTAAATATTCTCATTGACTTTTTGCTTCTCAGTACTCTATGTGCCGTAGTGTACTAAATTACAGTAACTGAATATTCTGTCTACATACGCTGACTGGTCATTTGAGAGATGAGTGTACTTAAGACAGAAGTGCTTTCCTTTAGTCCTTGCATCTCTGAAATGCCTATTATAAAATGTACATCTGTGAGAAGGCACTTCTTCCCCCCAAATGAGATTTAAAGCTGAAAAAGCTACAGAGCTAAGTAAAATAATAAACCTTAAGGGGGAACCTTCTTTTTGACTCACAGTTTTCTTTCCTAGCCACAGTGAGAATTGTGAGTAGGGATCAATGCCAGTGCCTCCATACACGTACCGTCCCTCCAATGAAAGAAATACTACCACACAAATATTCCAGAAAGCTTAGCTTCCCCTTCTTGTGATCTAAAAATGGTAACGGACTTTCTTGGGGTTTATAAATTTTGGTCTCTCTTGCTTGTGGAACAAGACACTCTGAATGTCAGCCTCTTTTGGCAATGAAGGGCAAATTATACTGGGCCAGGGAATGCTCTTAAGCACGAGCATACATTTATCCATAACATTTAACTGTTATTACTCTCTCTAGAACAGCTTTGACGGGTACATCTAAAAATCTTTTGGACGATGCCTGGATGTGGCATGGGGAATAGCACAGACCAGTCACTGCTCTCAATAGGCAACGCAGACAAGGTCATCCTGTTCTTGAGTCAGAAGTCTTGCTCCATGGATTTACACCACGGTTTGGTGGCCAGATAGCAGGTCTTGGCCAATTTTCTTTACTACTGCAGAACAGATTAAATGTTCCAACTTCCTCCCCTTTTCAGAAGAAAGGCAGAGGGGGAAATGCCACTTCTTTCTCTTCCCTAACTATTGGGCTGCACAATCCTATTCGTATTAATCCTTTTCTCTTGGCTAAAAAAAAAGCTTTAAAAATGTATTTGAATTTTTGCTGTGCAGTGGCAGAATTTCATTGCCTTTCCACCCAGTATACCCTGTTCCTGGGAGACAGGGCATTTGCCAGGAGGCTTTGAGGCTCCTTCTCCTGATGAAAAAATTGAAAACAAATCCCCTAAGGGCCAGGCAGCTATGTGACCATTAGGAGATTTTACAACAGTGTGGTATTTCCTTGAGCTCTGTTTTTTTTTTTAAAGCATCACTCTTATTGAACATGTTAGTTATGCTCTGAGAACACTTTTCACAAGAAGCTCCCAGAGGAGAAAAATGAGGGTAGAAATGCCTAATTCCCAAATCCCAGTGAAGCTTGTTTGTTAATCAGATGTTGAACTGCTCGAGAAACTATGCAGAAAAAGGAAGTGCCTCTCCCTTTGCTCACAGATAGAACTTGCAGGCTCGTGCGATATTTGGGACTGAAAATGGTCACATTTGTGAACTTGAAGTGTCTCCAAATATGGATGGAATAAAGGAACACGTTTAAAATTGTAATGTATAAATATAAATTTTATCTCGTTGCCCTCATATTATAGGACTGCCTTCATTTCCTGTATTAGTGACTGGGATTTGTCCTTGCTTCAAGACCATTCCTTGCCTTCCATTTGCTGAACTAAACAGAAGTGCTCCGTCTTGCTTAGCTGTCTCTGCAGCAGAGGCTAAACCTGCATCCAGAAGGGAATTCAACATCTACAAATTCAACATGCATTGAGTAATTTGGAGGCAGCAAACAGCAGCTGTGCAGAAAACATTCAGCTTGCTGTCATTGATCTCTCTTTTCCGTTCGGAGTACCAATCTTTTAAACCAAGTACAACACTCTCCCATTGAACTGGGCCCCAGGGCCCCACACCTCTCACAAAAGCTAGGAGAATTTCTTTTGCCTTAGAAAATCATAAAGCATATATAGTCTTTTACTGGGGAGGAAGATACTTTTTCCAGTAGTTGGTTTGTTATCTGTTTTCACCCACTTTATATAAAACTGCATGCAGGTATGAGATAAGTGTATATATCTAATTACTGTAAGATGCTCTGCCTAGCCAAGTACCTGAGCTCTGGTACCTCAACTTAGAGAAATGATTGGGAGTAGAAAAAGTATTTCTATTCCCTCTGTATACATACAAGTTTAGGTTTTATACAACTGGGATTCTTTAAAACAATTAAAGCTGTGTAAGTGTTTTGCTTTATTTTTCCCATGTGCAAACGTATTTAATTTGTTTGGTATATTTAAGGCAACAGGCTTGGGATTTTTCTCAGCCTTCTCAGTTTAAGGCGTCCCTCAGCTCCACGCTGTAGTCTTCAGAAAAACAATAGATGCTAGCTCCCTTGTTTGCCTGAGAAGAGTTATTGCGAATTATGAACCAAACCTGTCAGGTTCAGATCTTTCTCAGGGTGGAAGTCACACCATGTAATTAAAGTGTTTGTTATAGCACTCTTTCATGGGAGAAAAAAGGAAATTAAGGGAACAGAAGTCATCCAGGTGACAATGATCATTTAGGCACAGTGAATTTCTTCCCTAGGATATGTAGGTACCTTGCTGAGTTTTGATTTTCCTTTCAAGACCCAAATATCTTGAAAAAAAAATCTAAAGAATATGGTTCTGACCACATAGTTGATCTTGGTCAAATTGGACTAGATGACCGCCATAGGTCACTTTCCTGAATTATCCTATGTTCCTGTCATCCCAGCATAAATGGTCACTGACTGAGGCTTGCAGCCTACCCATGAGATGCACAAGTGACACCAGTAAGGGATTCCATTGGGTTTTCACATCTCATGATCCTTCTGGAGGCAAGTGAAAATTTGATAAGACGATTGTTTTTGCCATACCCCCCAATGTCTATTATTCTTGTTATACCATGTTGACTTCACTGAGGTGTTTCAGCTTCCTGTGTTTATACCCCAAAATGATTCAAAGCAGAAGTTCTACGGAGATGCCAGCAGCTGAAACAGAAAGAGGTAAGGAGTAGTAAAATTCTGTTCAGCAACAGAAGAGGATGGTGAAGCAAAAATAACTTTTTATTTCTTTTATTACCGCCACAACTGTTTCTTTGTCTTATGTTCATTGCTAAAATTGAAAACTCCAGAGTGCCAGGTCCATAGCACAGGAAAGACTTCCATTGACTTCAGTATATTCTTGACTTCAGGACATCTTTACAGGAGGAAGAAAGCACATATGCTGTCAGGAATTTATCCCATCACCAAGTCTGCTAATGGTACGTTAAGTGCAACACTGTGCAGGCCAGTTGACCTCTCTGCCTCCTTGTCCCCCCTGCCAAGGGCAGAAGCCATACCAAGCAAGGCATAACAAAGGCATAGGAGGTTAAATATTTGTCTGCAGCATGTAGACTCTGAGAGGACCCACGGCCAAAGGGTAGAGTGTACTGAAGAGTGATCTGCTTATTAGATCATGTTTTCAGTGGCAGCAGCTTGTCTGACCAGGGTCTCTAAGCTTCTGTTTGTTTTCCTACACCTCTTCTCTACTTATCTCCCTGTGAAGAAGGCAGGTTGATGTTACTGTCATGGTCCAAGTCTTATTGTTGAACCTTCTTACATGTTGGCAGCAGAAAGAAAGGCAAAGGGCTAAGAATAATTTTGTTATGGGAGCCAATCAGCCCTTCTACTTGTGCTAGAGAGAGACAGAAACAACTATGACGGTACTCCTCAACAGGGTTTGTTATCTTAGACATGGCCGCTCAGAGCAAACATATCTGCCTGTTGTATGACTTGCAGATATCGTGGGGAACCCACCTCCAAGTCTTCTAGGTCTATATAACTAAGCATTGCTCTCACTGCAAGGACCGGGGTGAAAACATAGCCTTTCCTGTTCGTGTTATGTATTACTCACATGGTGAGGGTGGGTTTCAGGGAGCTTCAAAAAACCCTCTCTGTCCATGCTTTTGCTTAATTAATAAACTGAACGCAGTCATAGATGAAGTAGAGAGAGCTAAGGAAGGACTTCTGCATATTGTAAAACCCTGACACAAGGCAGCAGGAGTACAGATATCTGCACAGCAGAAGTTCTGCCAAGACTGAGAGCGTTTGGACTTAGATATCTAGGAAATAAAGCTTTGTCTCATAACTGCGTCTCTGTTTCCTCGACTTCAAGCTGTGAGTTACTTCCTAATCAAGATGCGGTAACTTAAGCAGCTATCATGTGGGTAGAAAAGATCCTCTCTTGAATTTCTGCTTCTTTAACATCTCTTCTGTGAAAGCAAGTAACACCAAGTATTATATTACAATGTCATTATTAATATGGTGATACTGATGTAATCACTGATGTGATTAGGGTGCACTGTGCACCAAAGAAAGACTCTTCTTAGTCAGACTATAGCCTGTTAGAGCAGTAATCTGTTGCTGACAGCTGGTGAAGGAAAGAAGGCAAGAAAAGGCAAGGGTGAGATTTCTCCTGGTACATCTTCCTAAATCCAAGAAACCAGCATCTTGGATACTTCTCTATCTCAGCACTGGATCTGTATATTTATGTTTAATAGCTGTTGATGGACTTTGTTTCCTAGATTCTGTCAAATCACATTTTGGCATTTCTGAAATCGTGTTTCAATGAGTTCCACTATGTCCTTGGGCATTATATGAAAATATAAATCCTTTTGACGTTTGCCAAATACCTGACTCATAATTTCACTCGTGTCCCTACTCCCCCTTATTCTTAGGTTGTGAGAAATAATGCATGATCATTGCCTATTTCCTTCCTCCAGGATTTTCAGAACTTATATATTCTGCTATCGTATCTCCTCCCATCTTCTCTTTTCCAGACAAACACATCTTCTGTTTAATATCTGTTTATATATAAGATGGTCCATCTCTTCAATAATTTTTTTTTCCATTTTTGTATTTCTTCTAGTTCTAGTACAACCTTTTTCTGAGGTAAGGATGAGAATTGCATGCAGTATATAAGATAAAGGAGTGCTAGGGTTTTATAGATTAGCATGACGAGGCTTTGTTTTTTTCTCCGCCTTTTCCTGTAACTCCTCTTTCACTTGCCTTTCTGTCTGCTCTTGAGCACTGAGATTTTCAAGAAATGAGTCTGTGTTTATAAGGGATCTGTGTTCAACCTGATTCTATCAAAACACAGTATTTTTTGCAATCTACATGCAGAAATAAAAGGGCCTCTCTCATAAGGTTTTTGTATAAAGGCATGTGTAGGGGTAGAGAGTAGTAACAGAATACAGACTGAAGGGTGGGTTACGAAGTCTTACAAGATAGACTCCTTCTTGGATTTGAGAAGAGGTTTCTAGTTGAGAGGCCTCAGGGTTCTCATTGAGTGGGGTTCCACACTGAATCTTACGTTCCTCAGGTGTGGACATCTGTAAGAAAAACCCAATTTTGAGAGACGTGTGGCATGGCTAAGACAGAACCTCCTACTAAACTCTTTTACATATGGCTGCAGCAGGAAGATATTGCACTGCTATCTCAGTTGTACACTGGAAGCCAAAAACAGTTTAACGAATAAGTAAAATTTAAAAAAGGGGAAAAAATAAACAATCTGCCAAAAACAACAACCCAGGACTTTTCTTTCAAACGGTGTGTTTCAAAAGCTGTTTACCTGCAGGTTATGGCTAATCTTGGAGTGGAGCTCATGGCAGCTGTTCAAGACACCAGGACAGAAGCTGTCGTTCAGAGAGGGATGAAGCTGTCCTTTATCAATAACTCCAGTGCATTCAGTATAAACAAGCTTCTTCCATCTGTGCAGCATCCTGTCGTTGCCTGCACAACACTGAAAGGAAGATCCTACGCCTCGCTTGCTTCCTGCCCCTGACATATGAAGCTCCAAGAGATTGAAGGCAGCACATGGTTGAAAAGAAAGAGAAGAGGTGAGGTAATGGCCAAGCAGAACACAATTCTCCCATTTTGCTGACTTCTCCAGGGATGACGGAATAGATAGACCTGAAGGTGACTCTCCCGAAAGCCATGATGCTGTGAATTTTAGGTATTATATTTTACTCTGGTTATATTACCAGGGGAAGGAATGGCAGGTTTCTTTTGTTTCCATATTGATGAACAAAAGCGACATACCCATTTTACAAGTAGTGGATGGGAGATGCCAAGACGAGGAAAGCCAGCTTTGTGCCTTTTGTGAACATGCAAGCTGAGCATTCCAGCGTGGAGTGAGAAAGGGAAAGACAGAAAACTGGTATTTGTGGATTTGAATGAACTAGCCATAAATTAGTAACAAGAACCGCAATGAAAGAAAACTCTGCATTACAGCAAGAGTGAGGAACAGCCCTGTCTTATTCCTCGCTCATACTGAAGATAAGCTATTATAAAGATGCAGTTACTGCTTTTTGCCTTACACTCTGAAGCACTTGTATTTTGATGATCTGACAGGATTGAGGTAGAGCCTGATTTCCGCAACATGTTGTACTGGCACCATTAGATGTTGTGATGAAACATTGCTATGTTTTTCAAAAAAGAAGAAAAAAAGTTCTCCATAGCCCAGCATTTGGATCCATACCCGTGTAGGTAGGCCCTCTGCCACATCATCTGAAGCAGAGAAAGGCATCTCAGACGCACACATTGAAGGCTATCACTCACTCAATTCCTCGTTCGTTCTTTTGCAGAAAAAAAAGCAAATCCATTTCTGAAGATCTAGGAGAGACTTTTCTTCATGCAAGTGGTGGTGAAAAAATATTCCCATGAAAAGTCAGCCTTTCCAACCCTCACTTCCAAATAACCTTCAACTCCCACAGACTCACTGTGAAATCAGTTTTTAATTTCTCCCCAGTCATATTACAGGAAGATCCGGTGCTTATTTTAGGGTGGCAATTTGTCTGAGAGCCTACTAAGACTTAGGTGTTGAGCAGCTGCCCTTCTTGCCTTCCTCTGAATGTCTTTTACAGCGTTTCCCTATTTTAGGGTCACAGCAACTGATGATCTTTGATTACCTATGTCTGCAACACCTCACTTTACAGATAAAGAATTGACAACCGGAGCCTCTAAAGACTGAAGAGCCTAGTGGTCCCGCAGAAGCATCTGGTGAAAGAAAATATCGAGCCAACAGTTCTCCTTTTCCCTGCTCCCTGTGGCATCCCATCTTAATAGCCCATGGCATTGTCCCCTTCTTTTTAAACATGAAGAAATTTTTTGGCGTGGCAGAAAGTTAAATTCTGGTCTCCTCAAGCAACATATGACGCATGCAGCTTATTGTCCACTTGTTGGCCTCAGTACAAGTGTATATCTTGATGGTAGTAAAGTTACATGTGGTAATGTGGTCACAAGTTACTGAAGCCAGGCCCACAGTCTTTTAAATCTTCTAATGGGATAAATAAGAACAGCGACAACAAAACCCCCACTTTTTTTAATGTTGTCTCATCACAAAAGTAACACCTACTGGAAGTGTCAGTTCTGATTGAGGAATTCACTTTTGGGTCCTACATGGCACCAGGTAACCCCTATTGAAGAAATCGGTACTATTGCCAACAAAATGTAGAACACAGGGAGAATATGGTTAATAGTAATATTAACAATAATAGTAACAACAGCAACAATATTAATAGCATCTTCAGTTTTAGCAAGGGACAAATAAACCTCAAGTTGACACAGAATTTAGGGCAAAGGAAATTCTACCCTACATTTTGTTGATGGTAGTATATCACTGTAGGAGGTGCTAAGTCTGGCTTTAAAGTGTCTGAAAATATAGAAAAGAACATGCATCAGAATCTGCCCTCGTTAAAAACCATGTTACTTCTCTGACTTCAGCAAAAGCAGACTACTGGTTTCTAAAAGCAGATTTTAGCCTCACAGATGACTCTGATCATATACTTATACAAGTGCTATAAATTGCTAATAGGCTTGTGGATTCTATGAAGCAGGAAGGAATTGGTTGGGAAAGTGCTGTTTTCAAAAGAGCTTTTGAAAAAGGAAAGAACGGAACATAATCAGGATTCTTACAGAAATCCAAGGTCACAGGCTGGGAGCTGAACTTTGGAGGAGGAGATCAGAAAAGAAGGAAAAGTTAGAAGGGTGAGAAGTTGTGACGGGCAGAGGAGGGGTTAAAATGATGGTGGAAATAAAAAAGGATGTCACAAAATGTTAATCATGTGGCAGGGACTTCAGATATCCCTTGCTCTACGTCTAAGCCACTTTGCCTGTGATCCCCTTCACGATAATTAGCTGGGACCATCTCTCTGTGTTTGTACAGACTCCAGCACAATAGGGACCTGCTCTCTGTTTTCTTATAACTCCAGGCATCATCATCACACAACTAATTAACAACAGTAATAAATGATACTGTATTGCCTCTTAACCCTCTGCATTTATTTTTCTGTGGGTTGCATTAAAAAGAACAAAAATTTTCAAAAAAGAAAGATTAATAATCCTCAGTCAGAGTGCAACTCCAGAGAGATGACACCATCTGGATGATTAGTACTTGTTTCATTTGCACGTTGAACTCAGTACTCTTCCGGCACTAATTATTACATACCCTTTCCTTATACCATGACTTCTGGGGCTCTGTGTGTGATATAAATAGCAGACTAATGACATGCTGCATGTTGCTCAGGAGACCTCATGTTAGTTTACAGCATTTCTCTGATTATTACTTTTTTAATAGAGAGAAGATAAAATACTTATCTCACAAGCGAGACATGAGAGCCTTAATTTGTTCACATTTTCCTGAGAGCCGGTGCATGATGAAATATTTATATGTTCCTCTCTGACTGCGGCACTTTGAATGTGCTGGGTTGTTTATTGTTGTCGTTAAGAACTGAAGGGGAAAGGGGTGCTGAGGCATTCAGTAGCAGGATATCCACGTCAAGTGTAAAAGTAAAACAAAAAAAAAAAAGTAAAAAAAAGTAAAATCAAAGAATTTTGTTTCATTGCCTCCTGCTGCATGAAGGTCAAAGCCTAGTGGTGCATACTTCACTGATTCTTTATAACAGTGCCCTCTTCAAGATCAGTTTCATTTGCCTTGTGTCGATGGTTTTCCACTCCCGTCTTCATATAATTACAGGAAGGTGACATGAACAACCCCTCTTCACCTATGTGAATGTCTAAAACTGTCTCTGGATGCCTGCAACTAATTAAGATTTGAGCTTACTGTTCATGTAAAAGACTTTCTCAGTATTTTGTTTTTCTTCCCCCCCTCCCCCAAAAGAAACCTTAGGTCTGTGGCTTAGATTCTAGAGCTGGGCATGGAAAAAATTAGTGCATTAAAAAAGTTGAATATATCAGATACAATGAATCTGAGAGTAAATGCTTCCATTTCTTTTTCACAAATTAGTTTATCCTCTAACAAAAGGCAAACAAAGAATAAAAACAACAAAGAAAAGCTAATATTAGAAAGGAACTGAAATAAGTCTTTTAAACTAAGGAAAATTGTATGGGCTAATACCTACACAGTGCACTCAGGGGAAAAATGCAAGTAATTATAATATTATCTCTCTATTCAGAATGCTGGATTTTATGGATTTCACAATGCATGTAAAAAGCCACATGTTCCATTATATTTACAATGCTCCACTTTTATTGCATACAGTGAAAAAATATGATGCAAAATTAAATGGAAAGTTCTCTGGCCCAGTTTTATTTGACTTTGTCTGATTTGCTATTGTAAGTAGCCAAAAATGTCCCAGGGAGAATTCCAAAAGTAAATGTGTGCTGGTAAAAATGCTACAATTTTCATCTTAAAGAAGTGACATATCAAAATGTAAGGGACTGTAATGAATGACCACTGTAATGAATTTGACCACGGGGCGGTTTACACGGCGCCA
>NW_010515539.1:0-23466 GCF_000687285.1 Phaethon lepturus
GCTTCGGGAAAGGTCCCCCGGCGCGACCCTCTGCCCCGGAGCCCTTCGCCTCGGTGGCTTCTCGTAATATATTAAAGGAGAAACAGATCGCCTGGGTTGCTGACTCCTTCCTGCCTATCAGAGGGATGCGATCCCCCCATCAAACGTGGGAGGGAGGCTCCTGTTTTCCACGCAATGGTCCCTTGCACCCAACGACATCTGCACTCCTGACAAATGCCGAAAGGAACTTTATGTGCTACTGCATTTTTCTCTTCAAGATAGATAGTATCACTACATTAGACAAGCTACAGCCGAATTGCCACAGCTCTTTTATTACCATTTACCAAAATGGTTATCAGCCAGATTTGTACTATTAAATTCCTGTACCACAGAATTTCTGTAATACCCAGGAAATGCAGTGTTATGGAAGTGCTGTTATTCCCCAGCTTGCTTTTGCTTATCTCTTTGGCTTACAGGGCCCTTTCTGTGCTGGCTGCTCTGCTGGAGATGACGGAAGTCACCTCGGACCCGGAGTCTCACCCTGCAGGCTTGGGGGGCTGCTGGCCCTCACAGCACCGCTCTCCTGAACTAGACCCCATCCTTTTAAACCAACTTATTTTTTGATCCTAAATAATTCAATGCAGGACATAAGTTTAAAAAAATACTTATTTTTTCCAGCAGCCATTTTACTTCCTGCAATAGCTGACACACACTAGTCCTTTGAGCTGACTCAATGGAGAAGGCACTCCCGTTTTCTTTGCAGAATACTAATGTGGTCTTTGGAAGTAAGTTCCTGGGCTGAAGATGACAGAGGTGGCACAATCACGCCTCTGTAGCGAGAGGATGAAGAGGCAAAGTACCGTGTCTTGCGAGAGGCCTGCTCTTCCACAAACCGAGCGGCCTTGCCTGGCCTCGGCGCAAGTCAGGAGATTTGTTCCTGTGGTGGAGGTACATGGGTGGAAGCGGCCCGACGAGGCTGCCTTCTTGGCTTCATCTGCTGATTCCATGATGCGCAGCTGGACTCTTGCTTCTCAAAAGCGTGAAAATCGCAGCCCTGGGAAACTGGCCTTCAGGAGGCTGCAAGGGACAGCAAATCAGTGCACATACAGTCATCTCCAGGAAGGTCCTGCTCGCACAGGGCTGTCACAGAGAGTGGCAGAGGTGTGAGCAGGAGGAGAATCTCCCCTAAATTGCACCAAAGCTCACCAAATCAAGCCAACAAGCTGGTCAAACGACAACTCTCACCCTGAGTTCAAACAAGCCTTCAGTCTTCAGTACAACCCCTCCAATGAAGTTTAATTTTCAGCAAAGCCACGAGATGATCCTTCCACAGGGATGACTTGGCTTCTCCCCCTGGTTAGACCATCCCGCCGCATCCCTCACCTCAGGACGCATGGCGTGGCACAGCAAGCCCGTGCGCGGAGCTGACCCAGCCAAAGACTGACCGCTAGAAATAAAAGGTGGGGAGAAGAGGAACTGCTTTTTGGCCAAAAGCGATGGATTCTCTCACATGGCCAGTAGTGGTGGGGGAAGAAATGAAGGCCTGCAGCAGACTCAACAATGATCAGCTCAAACCTCCTTTGAACTCGCACTGAGTCACTAATTTGTTTCTAAATGACGACAGCGGGAACCGAGAACTGCAGGCTCTTTCCTGCCGCTCGGTTCTGGTTAGAATTAGACCGTAACAACAATAACGCAACTCTACGTCTCTCCTTCCTTTATCCCTACGCATAGACGCTGTGAGGTGCAGAGAGGTGAAACGCCTTGGTATCTGCGTGGGAGAGCCAGGAACATCAAGTAGAGGGATTTATCTCCACTAAGCCCCGCCGTGACTAGTAGACCATGCTGTCTTACATTAACCAGCAGATTTCTGCAGTGTTCAGATTCTGTTCTCCCGCAGAGATAGCTGCAAAGGAGACGGTGGGGACAGAAGGTGCCTCACGCTCTTTAGGTCTGCCCCACCACCAAGCACATGTCCAAATCAAAAGTAAGAAACGGTGAGACGGTTCCTGCCCCCCCGCACTTTTTCACAAGAGTAGCTGTAGAAGCAGACCAAAAGAACCTGGAGATTTTCAGAACCGCACTATGGTTCTTGGAGGTGTTTCAGCCAAGATCTGCCATAAAGAACATTTCCTTGGTCATGTTAGGGAAAAAAACATAGCTCAGTTAGACAGTTATATTGGACAACTTATTAAAATGCTTTAACTAAAAGGGGATGATCCAGACAAGTATTTTTTGATCATTTACAATGATATCCATAAACACATACCTAGGTTATTATATGTGGTAGCATCTAATTGTGTAGTTGACCTGGGTTTTTTCTGGCCGCATACTGTTTACTATGTGTCAACAGTGAGAAAATGAGAATATGAACGTTTGATGTTATGCCACAAAGATTCATTACTGTTTCATACATTCATACGTTCATACATTCATACATTCATACCACTGCAGTGGTCCTGGCTCCCTCAGGAAATCAGATAAAAGCAGGAAGAAAACTGCTCAGGACACCACTTTACTGGCAGTAGAGGCACAGCCATTAACCAAAAGAACTGCGTAATTTAATATTCGTTTCCAGCTCCTGGGGATCTTCTGAGGTTAGATGCTGGTTAATCAAGCCATAGAGCAGCCATTCAGCACCTGCCCCACAAAGTTTAAAAGCCATCTTAAAAAAAAAACACCAGGGACTTGTACCAAAGCAATACTGCAAATTATGCTTCCAACATCATTTCCCATGCTTCTCTTTTTTTCTCCCGAAAGGCACATCACCACCCACATGAAAGCCAAAAAGAGACTGTAGTACCTGGTTACACAAGGGTAGCCCATCACAGTAACATTTCAACTTATTCCATGATCCAGCAAATTTTTTTAATCCAGAAGTCTCATTATAGATTGATTGACACATCTAGCCATCCCAAAAGCCCTCAATCCGCTACAGCAGCAACTTCATCAAGTGCATTGAGAAGAACTTTGCTGTTGCATGTCCCTGGTGCATTAGCTGAAGTTGTTACACCCAGCTGCACAGCATAAAGCCGCAGGAAACAATTTCATTAGGTTCCCATTAGGCTTAGACAGGTTGGTCTTTTTACATGCCAGAGTATAGTGAGGAATAGCTTTGGGCAATAATTTGAATGCATTGCTAAAATCGTTATCTAAATTACAGATTTGTATTTACAGGCACAGGCTTCCATCCATCTCGCAGCAGCCCACACTGGTGGTTTGGGGTCTGGTATTTAAAGCCTGGTGGTACTGGCAGCAATGCTCCTCCAGGTTCCTCCAGGATCTTTAGGCACCACGGGGACACGAGGGTCTTTCCCACTAGTTCACTACTTTCTGAATAATCCCTGGAAGCTGCCACTAATCTGGGGAAGGACTCAAAGAGAGAACATCTTTTGCTGGAAAACCAGCCCTGCTTTGCTTGGTGCTCTGCAATTTGCCTCCCATGTAACTACTGGCCTACCCTGAGCCAGCAAGAAAGCTTAAAGGCCACCACACAAGATCCTTATTATGCTGATTTAGGGTAACCGTGTACAGAATATGGCACAAGTCTAACGATCCAACCGCAAGAGTTTTTGATTTTTTAAAAGGATAATTCACTGTATCCGTTCAGCTAAACAAAAAGCCCTGTGTCATAATAAAGCTGTCATGATGTTCTAGAAATATGGTCTCACTGGAGGAACACATTGTAATTTTATATCCAGCTATTTAAGAAGATGAGGCCAAGCCCTGAGTGACAGACACTTTGATGAAACAACACATGAATTAAACATAATTACACTAGAGAAACAGTAAAACAGAACTAATCATCAAGGCCCCCGTGTTGTACCGCGAGCAGTGACATTTGCATTGGCACAGGGCATTCCCATCCAGAGAGCTCCAAATCCTCCATGAATATCAGTAATTAAATAGTCTGCCGCGCAGCCAGAGGGAGGCAAGATTTGCTGCCCTCAGCTTTGCAGAAAGCGAGGTTGAGCCCCGGCTGCCTGCGTGGGCGGGGGTCTTCTCCACCTCCTCTCTGCTCTTTGAAATGGCCACCATGCCCTTCACTTTATTAGGCTTTTCCCACTGGACAAGATGCTGCAGGCTCCAGATAGATTCTTCCCAAAATTCAGGCCTAAGATCTGCAGTTATAGTCTCACTAGGAAAGACTCAATATATTTCCCCTCATAAAATTCAGATGTAATTTTACATAGGCCTGCCTCCTATAAACCTGTCTCCATATGCAATGTTCTCCCTAGCCATATTTAATCTAGAAAAGAGAATATGACTGGGTTTAGGAAACCTACTTTTTTTCTAGGTTTCCACGCAAGCTGGATCTCAAAACCCTTCTTCATGTCAACAGACAACTGTTTCATAGACTTCATCTAGCAGGGTTGGTAAGTAATTTAAAAATGGCAGATGGAAGCATTAAATATTTATTGGACTGGAGTGCATTGATTTTGGAAATTAACACTTTGCAAATTACTTCTGTGTAAACAGTAATTAAACAGTCGGGCACAGTCCAGTCCAGGTTCTGAGTAAGCTGCAACTCTTTTTGTAAAACATATGTATACATAAAAAAATACTAAAGCGCTATGAACTAACACTTCTCTACTGATTTCCATCTGCACGCACCAAATTGCTCTGTGAGCATGAATTAGAATTAATTAAAACTTTGGAATGGTTTTCCACGTAAAATTGGAACGGTGGGAGCCCTTGCGGTGGGCACTCAGGCGTCACGCCAGTTAAGCTTGCAGGGAGCAGGAGTAGATGATGCCTTGCTTTAAAATACCAAGGACTCCGTGACCTCGTGTTCCCAGTGCTATTAATGCTGGGATTGAACTGGTGATAACGGTGGGATTGAACTGGTACTTGTAACTTGGGGAAACCATGAGAAAAGAGCAACTGATACAGCCAGGTCCCTTGCAGGCTCCACACGTGTTCCAGGAGTGCAACTGTAAACAGCATAAAGCTGCTATTTGCTTTTGAGCTCTCCCATTCATGTGGGAATAGATTTGCTCAAGAGATATTGCAGTTTTATTCCCTTAGACAGAATATTAATCTCCCACTTGTACTGTTGCACTAGCAGTAATGAGACTCGCACAGTCTTGTCTTTAATAGACCCTTTTCAAAAGAAAGTATGTTTTAACTCTTCTTTAAAAGTAGCTTCCTTTTCCAGAACTACAGGTCTTCCTTTCAAACACTGGCTGACATCCTTTCCTGGACTCTTTTCCTATTCATTGTACCTGCACGTTTGGGATCTCATGAAGGTAAGCATGTCTTATTCATTAAGGCAATAGCTGAAGCCTCGTTAAAGTTAATGGTTGATTGTATATTAGTGCATTGGAAGCTTAGGGTACCATTCTGCAATCTTTCCTTCTTCAGCACAGAGTGCAATACACTGTAGCTGGATTTTTTCCATGCTTTGATTACATCACTGCTTTTTTATTTTCTCCCTTCCCCCAAAACATATGTACTTATAAACCCACCAGAAATGCACAAACCCACCTACGCAGGGACGGTGAGTGTGTAACGGGACCCTGAGCTCTTCTTGCGGCAGTGGTGACGAAAGGGCAAGAGGCTCCCCACAGACTGCGCTCCGGAATAAGCGGCTTATTCTTATTTTACGGGCAATGCTGGGCTTTGGTGTGGTGGTTGTGGGGCACGGAGGGGATGTTCTCCCCTCCCAGCCGGGGTGCGGTGCTGACCCCATCGCGCAGCCCGTCCCCAGGTACCACCCCCGTGCAGTAGCGTGCAAAGGCAAAACACGGGGCTGGCTCCACAGCAGCACCAGCACCCAGAGCACGAACCCCAGCCGAGGCACCAGGCAAAGGAGAAGAAATCGGGGGGCTCCTCTGGCTCAGCCCGGCCAGGCGAGAACAGGGTGCTCCCGCGAGCACAGGAGACGGGTCTCGGGTGTAGGGGAGCGGTGGTGCTCCGCACAGGCGCGATTAGGAGCTCGGATGGGATGTGGACGGCAGGGCTACGCTCGTTTTGTTGTGTGCACAGGCACGCAGGCTTGCTTCAGTTTGCTTCCTCCCTTTTTCTCCGCGGTGCAGATTGGTTTCATGTCCCCAAGAGCTCCTAGGAGCTCCTGAGTGAGATTGCAGAAGAAGATGAAGAGAACAAGGCAGCCAGGGGACTTTGATGAGAGCTACTTCTATTCTCACGGTGCAGTTAAGAATCACATAATGAAACATAGGCTGATTTGTTTGTTTTTTAATGAGCTCTATTTATATTTGACTTTAACTATCCTCCTTCATTTTCTCTGAATCAAACCTCTACCGCTGAAATCTTGTGTATCAGAGTTAATAAAGGGCAGCTATAATCTGATTTACTGCGTAGTTCCAAACACAAACGTACTCGCAGAAGGGGCTGATAGTTTACGGCAGCAATGTTTGAAGTGGAAAAATGGAAAGTAAAATTGAACATAACTTCTCAGCTGCCTCACAGAAAGCTGAAGTGATCCTGCAAACTTGTCTGGAGGCAGTTTTCTTCCATGTTGTTGTAACATCAAGACTGTTAAGGCTGCTTTTAAAGCTAGTTGTATGGTTTGCAAACTGGAAGCTGGTGAAAAGCAGGTGCCTTACCCAACAGAATTTGTCTGGCTGTTAGGGACACCCGAGTTTCAAGACATCAGGAAAAGAAAACCAGAAAAACAGAGGAAACACATGTGAACCAGTCCAAAGAATGCAAGACCCTCCAGCTTTTTACCATCAATAAATAAATCAAGGGGGTTTGTGGCTTACTCCCTGCATAGAGGATTAAGACAAAAACCAGCATTACCATTCCCTTGACTTCTTCCTCTCCTTAAAATAGAGAAGCCAGTGTTTACAACATAGCTAGAAATCTGAACTGGAGGTTTTCTCCTTGGAGGAAGAAATTTTGCCCCTATCTCTATATTTAAGCTTTTAAACAAATACAGCCTCATTCTAGAGAAGCATCTGTGTAATTAAGCCAATTTTGGAATGAACAGTCTGATTCAAGAGCCAAATACTATCTTAATTATATGCATTAATATTCTGCTATGACGATGTTTATTAAAAAAAAAAATCATGTTATTGCACAAGGAAGGCTACTGAAAATACAAAAATAACTAAGAGGAATGCCAGTCCAAGACACGGCGGGCAACTGCACGGTGTGAAAGCAGCTCCAGCTGCAGAGGAAGCGCCCAGCGAGCGATAGATAACACCCGCTTCGGAGCAAGAGCAGAGTGGCCAAAGTCATTTGTTGTCTGGGGTGAATACTGAATGAGGGACTCCTGTGTCAGAGGGAGGGTTGCCCTGCGGCTGCCCCTGCTGCTTGGGAAGGATTTTTGGCTGCGACCTCTTCTATTTTCCTGTGAGGAAATGCAAAAAGGAGCGTTACACAGAAACAGGCAGCAAAGGGAGACGCGGAGGTCAGGGCGGCGGGGTTAGAGAGAGGAGTCTCGTGAGCAGGATGGGCACTGGGGTGCCCTCCTAGAGCGGGGACACACTTCAGCCCCCATCTACGCCCCAGCCCAGTGGCCGGGAGGTGGGCAGGGGCAGCAGCGGGCGCTGGGGGCTGGCAAGGGGAGCTTGGCTGGCAGATACGGAGCAGCCTGGGCACAGGGGAGGGGAGCAGGGCAGGGCAGGAGCTGGGGACCGACGTCTGTCACTGCCCCAGACGGGACGAAGCGTCCCTCGCCAGAGCCACGGAGCGATCACGCGCTGCTCTCCCACCTCTGACTGAGGCTGCATTGCAAAACCGCGGCATCAGCTGATCGAGAGAGAAAAGAAGGGATTTCCTTGTGGGTTAGGAAGCCACAATGAGGTGTAAAACTCCTCATTCCCACCATGGATCAAAAAAAATAACACACGGTCTCAGGAAGGCCAGAGCTGCCTCGCTTGTATTGAAACACTGACTTAAAGGGAGTTTGCAATTGCCCAACGGCAAGAGCCCTCCAGTCTCAGGTGCGCGAGGTGAGGTTGGGGGATTTCTGGCTCACAGCCTCACCACAGGGCCCTGTGCTCCCATCGTGTGTGAATGGGAGATCTCTAGCGAAAACCCAGGTGCTGCAGGAAGCAGAGCTGGGGATACAAAAGCACTGTTCTTTCTGCTGAACAGGCAACGAACCAGCGTCGTACAGAGGTGTTATTCGGGATGAGTCTGTGGTGCAAGTGCAGAAACGCCTGAGCTGGCACAGGTCAAGGCTGCAGCATGGCTGCGTTGACCACCCCAGGGAGCTGGCAGGGCCAGTGTACCCCCCTGAGATCCCCACAGGTGAAAAAGGACTGCGCACAGTCAGATGAGCTGGCGTGGTCCCACCTCTCATGGAAACCGAGTCTCGGGCCGAACTCCACCCTGGGCTGTGACCAACAAGAAAGTCTGTTAATGTCACATATGACATTTTCCATTTTATGGTGCTTATGGGAACAAAATGCCAGTCAGCTCTGCAGTTAGATCACGTCAGAATCGGGTCTAAATCATCCTGGATAGTTTCACATTTGGTTTTGCAGAATCAGAGCTCAGTGAAGAGCCAGAGACACGTGTGTTAAGCAATGACAAGGAGAGGTGGCACCAGGGCATCCCCTGGGACTGGAGGGTTTCTCTCATGTCCACCGGTAGTGTCCATACACATGGCCACAGCACCACCTGCTCCCAGACAAGTCACCCATCCTTCATCGCAAGACCGTGATTTAGGTCTCAGTTCTTGCCCCCCATATGGTTTTACTTGGAGACCCCAAAGAAACCTCACTTACCCCTCCTGCCCTTTAATAAGCCCCAGAAAGCATGAGCTTCACCACATGTCTCTGCAGCAGAAACATACCAGGAATATCAGGGAGAAAGATCATTTTTCCTATCCCAAGCTGGTTTAAAAAATGATGCCTACAGATGTTTAAGAACCCAGTATCCAAATGATATATGGCAAAACCACAGCAACGTGGCTGGCCAGAGAGAAACGCTTTATTCTGCATACAGCAGAAAGAAGGGCAGGTTGAAGGCTGAGCCCCCATTTAGAAGAGTCATCAGAGTCATGTGTCCAAATTCCCATATTCTACTAAGCCATGGACCATGGTGGTGAGGAAGAGCTGCTCAGTCCCTCTGCTGAAGAACGATTTGGACGCAGAGACAAACTTCACCTTCAGATCAATCCCAAGACCCACTGCATGAAGACTGTGATGCTGCACAGGGAGGGCAGCGACATTTTGCCTTAGGGCTGGAACGGCATCCTGGGGTCCAGCGACTCCAGTGTCTCCTTCACAAAGCAGAAAATTCACCAGTGCCTTCCAGCAAAATCCCAAGAGCCCAGCACAGGGATGGGGGCAATTCAGTAAGGGGACCCCAGACTCCATTTTGATCTCTAAAAGGTTTGGGAAATACTTCTCTCGCTCAGCTCAGGAGAACTTCACCTGCATGCTTTTGAAACTACAGACGTATAGTGGTGTTTTGGACTTTGCCTCTTGCAGCTTGTCATGCACAAGGCTAACAGCCCCAGTCCCTGGGAAGGGAAGGTGTAAGGGCACCCATCTCACAAACAAAAGTTGGATTGTTACTCATCTTAACTACACAGAGGGCCAAGGTCTCATTAACTAGTGCTGACATTTACAGCAGAGGCCATGAGATATGAGTGATATGAAGATTGATTAATTTCAGGAAGATTTGGGAGCAAAAAATGCTGTAGGGGATGGTTGGTTTTTTGTTGTTGTTTTTTTTTTTTAATTCTGAATTCTCCTTGTAAAGAGAGACTTGACATTTTAATTCCCTTTTGCATTAGAATAGGAAAAACTGCAGTCAGTCTTTCACCATGTATCTAAATTGCAAGGTGCTGCAAAGTGCTGAAATAAAAAAGCGACCCTTAGACTGGCCAGTGTCCAGTCATTGGACTTGTGTGTGGACCTGAAGGTCACAGATCAGGAGGCGTTTGGCTGCAAGGGTCTGGATTTCCAAAAAAATGCATAAGTCCATCAACTGTCTGCTTCTACTGAAGCAGGGTCAAACTCATGATAAAATAAAACCAATCTGCTCTTTCAGACTTTCATCCCAAACCAGAATAAACCTATTTTGATGCTCTTATGGACTTGGCTCCTTCCACTGTCTTTCATGTGCTCCAGCTGACATTATCAGGCATTCAGATTCCTTGGATGAGATACTCAGGCATCAACCAGTGTGATGAAAATAAACATCAGTTGAAACAAAAGCACTGGTGGTTCTTTTGTACGCTTTCTGATTTTTGAGCCATTAAGTCATACTATTTTTGTACCTTGCAGCTTTTCTTTGTAACAGAGAAGTATATAAAATTCGGGGGGGGTGGGGTGTTAAACAACAGTTAGAATTTTCATGTAATCCCTTCAGTCCAGCAGCTGGGGCTTTAGGAAAACAAATCAGCTACCATGACAGCTAGAAAAGCTGCCTCAGTTCATGACTCTTTTCTATATGACAATTCCAACAGCAGAAACAACTGCCTTGTTTCCAAGCACTAAGTAACCCCAGTTCTCACCTTCATCCCTACTGTGCTCTTGATCCCTAGGAAATGGTCTTCAGAATTCAACAGAGAAACTCAAATCAGGTTCTGGAGAGGTGATCCACCGGCAATTATACTGGGGCAGGGGAAGCACAGCAGAAGGGCAACAGATCCTGTACTTGATCTCAGCCCAGAAGCAGATCCTCTACTACCACCTCGCCTTCCACATCCTCTCCAGGGCAAAGACAGCAGGGTCACACTCACGCTGAGCTCTTCGGTCTCCTTCCCTCTCCCCTTCCTAACCTGTAGATTCAAAACTCACCGAGACATGAGTATGCCATTCAGGTAGAGAGCCAAAGGGTTAACTTCCGCAATCTGCATCCCCAGAGAGGCAGGAGGACACTTAGTGTATGTCTCTGACAAGTGCCATCAGTGGGCAGGGACAATACCCTCCCTTTATTTAAACCCTTATTTAAACCAAGTCAGAAATCCCCATGACCACTGCTGCCGTTTCCCAAAGCGCAACTATAAAACAAGCACTATGATCCTCAGAGCAGCTTTCCTCTCTCTCCTCTTGCCATCCTGCTAATCGTGATGTCTGGGGCTATAAAAAGGCACAGCACAAGAGCACGTCTCTCATCCTGATCTGCTTCCGTGTTTATAGCCATCGCTTATCTAACGACTCTTAGGAAGTGTTACCAAGGAGACTATTTGCATCCCGCGTGATGTTGCTAAAGCAACACTGCTAAATTAGATGCAGCACTCTTAGCCTTCACCGACTGTATTTGCATTGCTATCAAAATGAAATAGTCACAGGCTTAAACTATATTTGGGTCATTCACTCATCCAAACACCTGAAAATAGTCCAATGGCAGCAGCTACAGAGTTCCCCCTTAAATCTAGCACATCTAGGTCTCCATCTCTTACACGCCTTTCTAGCTTGCCTTTCAATGTGACCTGCAGACAAAGCAAGCCATCTTTTCTTTCATACTATAAACTCCTCAGGAGGACTTGTTTGCCTTATATGTTTGGCTTTTATTTGAATACACCAGGAGATTTTAACTGTCATAAATAATTACAGCATCTTAGTATGTGGTGGAGCACGGCAGAAGGCGATTTGTAAGTAGCGTTAATTTTTGAGGCACAAGATGGCTCAGAGGCACTGGAAATGCGACAACTTGCCTGAAGTTTATGGGTCAGCTGTTCATCCTCACCCTGAGTTTTGGCTCAGCTGTAAAGAGTCACCACTCAAGGGCTTCAAGATGGCCCACGGAAAGGTTAAAAGGCTAAATAATGACTAATAGGATAAAAATACTCATTAAGAAGATGATAGTAAAATAAAAATAATTTTAAACTATTAAGAACTATAAACAAGCTATAAACAAAAATAAAGGCCAGGGGTTATTTCAGGTGAAGTTACACAATGAATTAAACAAAGAAGCACAAAAGGCTACTGGTAGGAGGAAGAGTGAGCAAAAGAAACCCAGGTGTGTTTGCAATGGTTTCCAAGGCAAGTAACAGCTTCTCTAGAGTTTGTACACTTGACAATATGCTAAAAAACATACTTAAAATTAAAATACACCTAGGTATCTATGTTGCTCTATATCTAGAGCAATGTATTATTCCCACAGCTTTCTGTTCTGATGGTCTGAGCAGTACACTTTGGACAACCACACGCAATAATAAAATACCATCCTATCAATACGTAGCTGGAACTCTCCATCACTATTTAATATGTTTATTCCAAAAATAACTCCTGCTTTTAACACTTTCTAATTTAGCAGATAAATTCAGGCAAGAACATAAATATTTAGCATCTGTCACTGAATTCAGTCAGCTCCCTGAATCAGAGCAAAAGCACCCTGTTCCAGCTCTGCTTCAGTGCACAATATGGTCTGGGTGCCTCTTACTAATAAAACTTGCTTTAGCCCAGAAGCACTACTAAAAAGCACACCTGGGAGTATTTTACTATATATAAAACCTCTGTTCCAACAGCAAATTTGTCTGCCTGCAGAATCTAATCATAAGAAGGTAACTCCCCTTCCTGCTGGTCTACAGCACGAGAAAGCCCATGTCCAGAAAGCATTTCACCTGCCAGTGCTTGTAATTGGCGATGCCTGGGAATTTAAGCTGAAATACCAGAATCTGGGCTGGTAAAGAATTTGCTAGCAGTATCAGACCCCCATTCAGCCAGCCAGGCATGTCCTTTGGCTCTTGTGCTTTTAACAATATTTAAGGGTACTTTTCAGAGGACTGCAGGAGACAGAAGTGCCCAACTGAGTGAGTCGGTGGTAGCTGAACACCATTGCCTCCTCTCAGAAGTATGCTGCCGGTGCGTTGCCAAACAGGGAGGGGGTGACATGGGTAGGTGGAGGTGAATGCCAGCTCAACTGCATCAATGGGGGGGGGAAGCCCTCAAGTCCCAGCATTTCCCTAGGAGGCAAAACTGGATCCCGAGCCTGGATCACATGAACTCTACAGGAATTGATGGATGTAGGACTACTGTGTTCAAGAGATGAATTGATTCTTCCTGCTGCTGAATCGTTGTACCAAAATATAAATAAATCATTTCACCTCCCTGGACATCAGCCTATTTTAGGACAAGGGGATAGCACAAGCTCTTTCCTGCCTCCTGCAACAGCTGCGGTGAGACTCAATTCCTCAAGTTTTGTCATTGTTTTAGCTCCTCCACGAGAAGGAGTGATAAGGGCACAGAAGAAGATTTCTGTTGATTCAGTTGGAGAACATGGAGAATGTGTGTGCCCACCACCACACTCTGCTGAGCTGCTTGGACATGTGCCCACATGGTGCTGGTGGAGACCCTCCTCCAAGACACACGGCAGGGAAGCCAACCCACAGCAGGTGAGCAGTGCTGGGGTTTGAACAAACACTCAAAGTCTTACAAACTCCCCTCATATAGCACAAAGAATATGGCTTCAAGTCTCATAGGGCTTCAGATCTATAACAGCCATACTCCCTCACGCCTCCTCCCATGAGTGCCACAAGAAAACTTCACAAAGGTTTAGGAAGTAATCTGAAGTCCTCTGTAGGAAAGGGTTATTCATGTCCACACATAAAGGCTGCAAAAGGTCATTTTTAGCTGCCCCTGCTCAAGGGAAACTTTCCCAGGACTCGGCCCTCGTCACTGACTTCAGGTGCCCCATGTGAAACAGGCCAGGGAGGGCTCTAAGGAGGGATCAGAAATGAGGATTTGCATCACCAGCAGGGCAGAGAGAGGGGAGGAGAGAAGGTGTCATCCTTGTCACCAGCCAACTCCTTCTTCTCCCATGGGAAATAAGATCAAAAGGAAAACGAGGTTTTCTCTCTGCTAGTTATGCTGCTGTGAAATTTTCTAGGGGCCTTCTGTTGGTTTTGGATCAGGTCCTAGACCTGTATGGACAGAGCCCATACTGTATGATGTGTCTGGGTTATTCATTAGCAAAACGGTTCCCGCTGCAATCAAGTAAGTAGAGCACCTTATTAAAATATGCCCCATTCCATATCTGACCCGATGGAGTTGGCATGAAGAAGTTCTCACCACGCTCTGAGAAACGCCGCTGGACTGTGAATTATCACTACTTCTCTCATCTCAGTTCCTACATGGCCTTATCTAAACTATGTCATAAATCTTCTGGGTTTTATCTGAACTCTCCTCCTCCTGGTGACATTCTGTACTTCTGAATAATGTTGTTTCTATATGAATTACAAGGGACACAGCAATAACGCTCCAGCAGAAGCAAGAGAAGCAGTGGGAAAATAGCTAAAAGCTACACTGAACTGTTTTCCTACTTGTAATCTTCTGTCATATTCTGAGTTTGAAGATTAGATAACAAGACTATTTATAGCAGCATTGCTGGGTGTGTATCACAAAACCTTTGTTGTAAGACCACAGCAAGTATGAAATTTTAATTTTGCTTGCCACTTCCCTGTGTCACAGCTTCATTTGCAGCAAAGCATTTTTCCTTTTGCAGTGGGATTATTAATAATAGATGTAGCATTAACATTTCCAAATTGGGAGTTTACCCTCAGTCTCTGTTCCCACCCATCACTCAGTAATTTTCCCTCCTGGGCTTCGTGTTGGACTGACAACTGGAGACTGATGATATCTGCTCAGCCACCAAACACACATTGCGTGGGCAAAGGCAACCAGAGCTCGTTCCGTTCACTGCTACAGGTCCCACCTGCAGGACTGCTCCGGTTGAAACCACAAGCTGCTCTTTAATCTCTCTGCTAAGTCCTCCGATGCATGCCAACAGGGTCTGAGGACAACTGTCCAAAGGAAGTGCACTGAACACCAGATGATCTCCACAGGCCGTGAGGCATCCAGCAGATGGTGAGAACTTTCCGCCACAACCAATGCAGGGCAGATTCCTGGCTGTCAATACTTACTACTTTTAAGTAAGTAAGTATCACTCACTCATGTTATACATAGATTCTGTTTGCACCATTTACAGTTATTTGTATCCTGTCTTCTACAGTGACTCAATATTTCTATGGAAAACCATCTCTTCTCTTCCTACCCAGTAAATACTTGTTAAGTACAAAAAACTGGCATTCATCATGGAGAAAAATTATCCTGCAAGATAGATAGAGAGATATTTAAAATTGCAATGACACCAGTTGCTCAAATAAAAGAAATCATGAGTAATACCAATACAATTAAATGCCATATTAAACAGGCATCCCTTAAGGAGGAGATTTGATCTAACCTTCTGATGAAAAATTGGAATCTGGATGGTAAATAAGCTCTGGATCTACAGCGGCTTGGCTTATCTGGCAAAAGTCTGTCCAGTAGCAAGTTAAGACTCTAATACTAATCTTTACATTAGATGGTGTTGATGAGCAGCAGAGCACAAAACACAGTCACATCTCCATCCATGTAGCAGTTAAAGGGAAATCAAGCAGAGCTTATGCCTAACAGAGGGTAAAAGATGATCAGTAGGGTTTTTAAATTGTATGTTGACATATGGGAAGTCAATGTAAATTAAAATGAATCAAGCATAACAAGATTACATGTCTTATGACTGGGTCAGGGTGTGAGCTACAGCTTTCAAATAGGGTGAAGCCAGGGGGTTGTCCAGACAGGGGCAGCTCACAAAGACTTCCATGTTCCCATTCAGGTCCCCAGGTAAGAAACCAATACCCCAAAAGTGCCCCTGATTAATTCCACTGGGACAAAAGATCCCAGATTTCCAGCTCTGCTCAGCATCCCATGGTCCCTTGTCTCTTCAGAAGCCAGGATCCTCCTTTGCTACCCCACTGGCACTCCAGAGCTCCCCAGTCATTGCTTTGCTGAAAGGACTGTAATACAGTCGGAAAATAACTTGGGAGCTGTTGATCTTCTCAAGTCCCAGTGCTAGTCATAGGGTGGGCTCTGGCCAGATCATAAAAATTATGAGATCAACAGTCAATAGGGAATCCCTGCATATGCCTGTGCACGTGTGTAAGCCTGCATACGTGTGTAAGCCCACACATTCAGGAACATCTGAAAGTGTCAGTGCTACCAGTGTGAAACCCAAATACTGAATACAAAGGAACAAAGAGAGAGGTAAGACTCTGCAAGCAATGCCAGTACTTTAGAATTTACTTTCTCTAAAATTTTATTACTGTTTTTTTCCACAACACATTTAGATTAGGTGTTTTGTTTTAAACTGAAAATCCTGCACGGTATTTTATCTCTGAGGCTGGCTGAGAACTATTAACATTTACTGTTCAGAGTTTTGCATAAAACAGCCCTGAGGTGTAACCTGACAGTTTTCTGAGGGCTGAGAATCCTTCCCTGTGCTTCGGCAGAGAGTTGAACCAAGGTGGACTAACGGAGAATTGTATAAACATAATACCACTATGGCATCCCCTGCCCTATAATTTTAAAACACAATCTTATTTTAATCCTGTAAGTGGAAAACCAAATAACCAGTAGTGTAAACATGAACTATAATCTTTTCTACAACATGCTTTTATCAGCTAGAGATCCCCAAGAATGAATGGAGATGAAAACCTACCCCACTTCACTTTTAACCACATAGTTGCATCAACCCAGACCTTAGTATGAGTAAGTATCCATCTGCCCTTCTCCCCAGGTCCACAGCTAGCAATACCCTCATTAGTGAGGTTAAAAGGTAGCTCAGGTTCATGTATACACACCATAGTCAAAGCAGAAACTTTAACCATTGCCAGACCCTAAATATCAGTTAAAATTCAGCTCTTGTCCCCAAAACTACTTTGAGATTTGTCAATTTGTGGCACAGAACTGAGCACCTGCACAGTGCTGTGATTAAAGTAAGAAATTACTTTGGGATTTGGCAGTTCACAGCACAGCGCTGAGCACCTGCATGGTGCTGTGATTAAGGTTAATCTTAGATCAACCATTTCCGGATGGAGACAATACCAGGCATTGCAGACCCCAGTCCTTGGGACAGTTCAGAATTGGATTGCTCAGATGTCCTAAAATTTCAAGACAGACCAAGTCATAGCACACGTGGATCCCCAGCTTGAAATAAGTAGCCACTCTGAAGGTATGCACCGTAAGTAAAACAACATGTACTTATGTACTTGCCACGGGCAACAATTTCAGCGATGCAGAAGTAGCTGGTTCCTGCAATTATCCTAGCAGCAGTAGGTAAGAACAGCTGCCAAATCTCAAATCTTCCAAGCCTCTGTATTAGAAACCTTCCCAGATACAGGGATATCCACAAAAGCTGCTATTTCAATAGTCTAGGAAACAAAATGAAGTGGGGGCTACTTAGGCCACTGTCACTCGGAAGGTCAATGTAAGCAAAGAGAACCTGCTTTCTCTTACTCCAGAAGAGCCTACAAATGCAAAAGCACTGCTTTTTTTTTATCAAAATCACAGGGTGCAGAAGACACAGCCTCATCCAAGTAAGATTTGATGGGAGCTTGCACAGTGACCTCATGACAATCCCTAATGTCTCCCGAATAAAGTCTAGATGTTCTGTGCGTGACTTCAACGCTGCCATGGCAATGAACCACTCTGTAAACACCTAAGCAGGGACGTTCATGAAAAAGGAGCTAGAGACCAGCCAACATCAGAGAAGGCTCTATCCCTCCATCCATCAACTGCAATGTCTCAACAACTCAGCTCCACCTGTCACTGGTGTGGAGAAGTTCTAAGTTCTCACTTCAGTGTTATCCGCTGAACATGTGTAGCCTTAGGAAGACGTCCTTGGGAAGTCCATATGAGCAGGGCGAGCATGTGGTCTTTGTAAGTAGCTAAGTATGTAATTTCAAAGGATTCCCCTTTCATGACCTCCTCCAATCTCCCATAAAACTGGACCCATTTTAGCATCCATAACATCCACTGCTAATGAGCTTCACAAAGATATTAGCCACTGCAGATGGCTACAACTTCCTTTTGTTCAAAAGGAGCTGGAATCTATCAACTTCATTTGATGTCCTCCTAATTCTGGTACTGCAAGATACAGCGAAGAGTGGAGCTCTGCCCCTTCTCTACATGACAGTCATTTTCCACCCCAGTTGTCCCTTCTTCCAGAGGTAGGAGTCCTAGTTTATTGAATCATTCCTTCTATGAAATTAATCCAGACTTTGACTGCCCGTGCTGCCCTCCTCTGAACCTTTTCCAGTTCTCCTGTATCTTTTTTAAGATGATGGAAGGGGAAGAACCAGAATTACATGCAGTATTCAGATTTATACAACAATCTAATCATGGCCTCTATTTCCTTTTGTTTAGCTTCCCTTATAATTAGAAATTTCTAGTATTTCATTTGCTTTTTTTTAACTGCTACTGAGCCCTGAACTAACATTTTCAGCTCAATCATCCCACCGATGCTTTGATTCCTACTGGTTTTCAAAAGTAGCCTTTCTTGCCCTTGAGAAATACAGAGCATCACCTGTTGGCAAAGCACCACACGACTTCCTGGGAAATTTCTGACAAGCTGCAGCATTACCTGCTCCATGAAGAGGCTTCAGCACCTTATGAAAAGGATGATGGGAAAGGAAAAGTAAATTGATAAATTGCTGTGTTTGGAGCACTGGGCAATTTTAGGCAGTTTAAATGCAATAAATCAAAGTTCAGTAGCTTGGAAAAAAAACTAGTGCTTGGGAGAAGGTGATATAAACCTGAGAACCTGAGGCTGGGAAAACTTTATACCTACAACCTAGACACACTGACGGGTCAGAAGGGAACAAGCACGATCGAGGCAGAATGAACGCAGAAGGGCAAGAAGCAGGAGGCATCCTTCGAAGCCTTGAAGGATGAAGCTTCTGACTGTCTAAGGCTGGAAGAAAATGAAATAGTACTTCAAATGAGAATGAATTGTGGCAGCAATGGGACCTGAGGTTATCTCACAGCATCGCTATTGGCAACCCCCCCAGTGCACTGCTTGGACCCCAACTTCTAATCGCCATGATCATCAGCCGCTGATGTCCTTTTACTCCCCACTTAGTTTTATCTAGTGAGTGCACAAAATGGAGCTGGCAGCAGGATAGTCTTTCCTATCAACAACATACAATTATTGAAATGCCTACACCAGCCAGATTACTATCTTCTTCTGCATGTATTTCAGAAGCTCATAAAACAGCGGTGAAAGGAGAAAAAAGTCCGACGTATTTATGTGTCGGTGGGATATTACGTTTGGAACAGCAACTGCAAATACGCAGGCAAAGACTGTATAATCATGACTGGTATCCCCCATGGGCCAGGGAAAGCATCAAAGCCCCTGCCTCCTTGGTAAAGTGCTGCACAACAGGCTGTGTTTCTGGGGGCTTGCAGCCAGAAAAGCAGAGTCACACTCTTCAGCAAGCCACTGCTGAGTCGGACTTCAGTTTCCTAGCAAAAGAAGGGACTAAGAACTGTCCTGCAAAAGTACCAGCTTGCTTCACGTGATACTCTGGAGACGTAAACACCAAAGCATCCCACACAGATCACCCAGACACATGAGTAAGAGCTATCTGTATGAATGAGCAGTAAGTACAGGGGACCATGGAAGCACCCAGCACAACGTGACTCAGATCTCGACGGAAGCCTCCAGATGCCACTGTAATACAAATAATAAAGAATAACCCATGAGTAACCAGCCGCTGCTGAAAAGAGGATCTCTGACTAGCTCAGGCTGTGTCTGTAAGACAGCGCATGCATTCTTTTGGATAAATATCATAGGTGCATTAACCCATGAGAAATCTGACAGGAAGAAATCCTGCTGGCTGTCACTCAGCGTGCAAAGCTACCTTCCAAGGCAAGAGGGAGCTCAGGAAAGAGCCGCAAACCTGAGTAGGAGGCTGGAGGAAAGGATTTAAGAGAAGAGACAGTAATACTTCTTAGCTTTTACAATGTAGTATTGATCTGCTGCCCACAGAAATGGATAAGCCTTCTTGAAGCTGAAGACATGGACACAAGTGAGGATAAAGAGCCGCTTGCCCATGGAGCACAGGAGATGGCATTCAGGTCCCACGCCTCACCTCTGTCCCAAGGGCTAGCAAAAACTGCATTTCTAGCATCCTGGACCAGCAAATCTGGGAACTACACAACAGCTCGAACAAGGTACGCAGACCACACCTCACAGCAGGAAGAATTAAATACATCCAGCAAGGCTGAGCAGTAGGAAGGAATGCAACGGCTACAGAGGTTTGAAGATGCAACACTAGGCAAGGAAAGTAACTTACTGAGATACACCAGAATTAAAAAGGAGAATTAGGAGAGGAGATTGAATAGGCTATCTTTGAAGAACCCTGGGGAAGGGAGATGGGATGAACTGGGGATGTAGGTCCTGAGAAATAATAGAAGTCTCCTTGGTTGGAACAGTTCAAGCCAGACTGCCCTGGCACTAGTAAATAAACAGTACACTGAGCCACTGATGCAAAGGTTGATCTTTTTCATCTCAGAATCGAGGAGATTAGATACAACTGGAATTTTCCCACTCGGTTCCACTCCCAACAGCCATACACACCTTGTTTGATGGTTATCACAAACCATATTTCAGAGAGGGTGGACAGCAAAAATTTCCTGGAGTTTATCTGTCTGCATCGTTAAGGAGATGATTGTTACCAGATAATCATAATCTTTTGCTTGGCATTAGGAAAGTACACAATGGATCACCTTCCGTCACCCCAGAGAAACAGCCATGTCTAGGTTACGGGAAGGGAAACACTCACAGAAATGCTGAAAACAATCTCACCTCAGCCTCCCCATCATGATATCACCAAGTGACAACCTCCTTCCAACCACTGGCCATGACTTTAAGATTAAGGACCACATCACGATCGTGGCATCCGATCAGCTGCAGTCCTGAAGGACTTCTGTTTCCACTGACTTTAGTTTTCACTGTCTCCAAACTGGCCAAAGCCTGCAGGCACATCTGTCACACCAAAATCTGGATTAACAATCCAGGCATGACATACTGCTTTGGAATAGGTAATTCCAAAATGCTTGCCTCTAGCGGTTTCTAGTGAACAGCAATGTGAAGTCCTTTTATAAAGGGCTGGACAAACCAGGTTTTAAAGTACTGTCCTACTCTGAAAGCAACTCTAAAATCATCACCCCGGGGTTCCAGGTTTACTGCCACAAGCACCTTCACTAAAGACCTGCCTGCTTCAGCTACCTGGTTTTAAAACTGCAGATGAAGTCTGAGAATCGAGTTGGGTGCTTTCCTTCTTACGCACGACCATTAAAAGCAGCCGTGCCAGTCTTCAATGATATTTCTGTGTTATGCCTTCAATACCATTAAAGTATCACATGGTCTTCAGAAGATTTCCTTAACTAAAGGAACCATTTCCTTAGCTAAAGGTGACCATCTTTTAGCAGGACTAACAGAAAGGAATAAAAATTTTTCAGTACATGTGGGCAACAGCTCTACTATGTACGGAGGTCTTATTTCTTACATAGAAGAAATGAACTTGTAAGATTCAAGAGATGACTTCAGAGTCCTCATACCACCTTGGGAAACTTAATGCAATCACAGCTTCTTGATAAAGGCAAGAATGAGCTTAAATCAATTCAGCTAAAGGGAAGAATGAGCCTAAATCATCCCTGGCACCAGGTTAGGAAGAGATCATCGCAGAAGGAAAGTACTAGATGGTGGCCAAATTATCGAAGTTCAGTATCCCTAACACTGAGGCAGACACTGAGGGAAGAACAACTAGGGACCTTCAATTAAAATACACTTTACAAAATGTTAAATGGCGGCTATGTAACAAAACTGTGTGACATTCATACTTCCGCTGCTATGCCTCCAGACCATTTTACAGGAACCTGTCAGATGCAATCAGACTTGTTTATTCTGCATTTAAATGTAGGACCTGAGGCAGTCTGGTTTCAAAAAAGACAGAAAAGGCACATATTGTCCCTGGCAGTTGCTTGGTTTTTACAACAACGGCAATGCCTTGTTAACTCCTTACTCCAGATCAAAATTTTTTAAGTGCTCTGCTACACTACAGTCTTCAGAACATTTCTGCTCACTGCCTCAGCACAGGTAGAAATTTAACTAAAATGGAAATTAAAGGAAGAAAGAGAGAAACAAAGTGCCATTAACACACACCCCATGCCCCCCAAAATCAGCTGATTCATACAGAGTATCTTCAAAATCTCACGCAAGCCACTGATAATGGATTATGTGGCAGTGTCCCTTCTGGCCCCAGTTTATAAATTCTCATCTGCTTAAGGTTGCTCCAGAAAGATTTCCATCTGACAGCATGATTCTTAAGAGATAAATCCTCCCTGGCAGTTTACAATTGCATACCAACTACTACAGCATCGTGTGTGCCTTCATGTTTGCATTGATAGAGGATGATGGTTCACCTTTTAGGGTTCAGCATCCTCCTCCTTGCAAGTCTAATTTTGAGCACAGCCATTGTGTTGGCTGTTTCTGACTGACTTTGTCCATGACAGGGCAGTAAGCCTTCGTAATGTCTCCTTGCATGGCCATTCAAAAAGCCATGATATAATCACCCTCAGTTCATGCAACTGTTCTGAACCATCCAAGTACAGAGGAAAGGAGCAGAGATGTGTAACACAAGAGTAATGCAAGCATCAGAAAACCCTTCAGTATAACAACCAGTTGCCCAGCTCACCATTAACCGTTTCCACACCCCTAGACCATGACAAGAAATATCTGAAATCTCAGTAAAAATGAAGGTGAACAGAAACGTCCCCATTTTCCATGCTGCTGGCTGCAAATTCTGCAACACTTCTGCTGGGGAAGCTGCAACAAGTTTTGATTATCTGAAATGGCTGTGGGAGCAGCATTTTCCCTCATTCCCCGCTTACAGAGAGATGGCTGACATCCTCTGCACCCATCATTCAGTGCCTTTGGCTGTGAAATGTGCTTAGTGAAGAGGTACTCAGGTAGTGTTGAACACATACGGCATGTACTGCTGCCCAAGGAAATCCCTGTCAAGAATGATGGGTTATTTTCTGCTGCCACCCCCCTAGCCTACAGCAAATGGGGGCAAAAAAGGGCAGGGACAGAGGAGACCTTGGGCAGTCCCTCCTGCTCGCCTTTACAGAAGTCATCCCCATCCGATTTGGTCCCGACAATGCCCCAGGATTTCAGAAAATGGATTTCATCCTTATGAGGAACAGAATAACCATGTAAGCTGGACAAGGAGCCCCAAATACCCCCTGCCCTCCTCCAAAAAGGACTGACAGTCCCACGCACACAGGCACATTCCTGAAGCACCCAGAAAAGACGCCAAAGCAAAGCTTTTGCTCACAGAGAAACACTTGGGGACTCTTTGGTGGTCCAGCTCCTCCAACATGTTGTCCCTTGCTTTCTCAGGGTGCCACTGCCTGGGGAGACCTGTGCACCCACCAGCCACCCATGGGGCACTGCGGGGAAGAAGCGGCAGGGCTGGGAGCAGTGCTGGGAGCAGGGCATAGGGCCCTCACCGCCAGAGGGCATGGGGTGCCAGCATGGAGCCAGCCCAGCCCGGGGTGCCCAGCCTGTCCCACGGTGCCCGGGATACCTGTCCGGCGTGGGGTCGTCAGGGTGCTATGAGTGCCTAGGGATCTCATCCCAGTTTGGGGTCCCTGGGGTGCCCAGGGTTTGTGCCCTGCCTGGGTGCCCATCCCACCTCGGCGTGCCCAGAGCACCCATCCCACTCCGGGCTGC